>NC_139666.1:5592230-5707230 GCF_951799395.1 Argentina silus
CATGGAAGGGAATGAGGAATAGTATCAATCGCACATGTTTGATACCATTCCTGATTCCATTCCATGCATTACAATGAGCCCATACTCCGATTTCTACCTCCACTAGCCTCTCCTGAAGTATATGTATGTTGTTTTACCAACTAGAAATACAGTAACTGTAGAAGTGAAATCACTCTTACCTCTGTCTGTATTTAAATAAGTCACCATTATGCTGATGCTTTAGTCACAGTTGGGGGGCTGGGGGGGGGGGTAGGGTGGGCGTTCTCCTTCATGATGAAGCCATTAGAGCCAATTACACAACACATAAACTGGTGCTTGGCTGCACGGCCTGAGTTTCCCAGAGCGGATTTATGAGTAGCCGTTTTTAGAGTAAACCTGACTAATTTGTTTAAAGTGAAGATCTTTTAAATATGGACCGAGCAGCGGTTGCCATTGGAGACTGGGTGGATCAAAGATGGGAGGCGGTTACCGTGGGAGTTCATCTCAGGTCATCAAAGGAGCCCACACATTTGGTGACCTCACATCTACATCAGCCCTGCTTCCTACAGCATTAACATGAGCCCTGCTTCCTACAGTATGTCTTCTGTGTCTTGTTTAAATGAGTCCTGTGTCCTACAGTATGTCTTCTGCCTCTAATGTTTAAATATTCACACACAAATGGCTGGCGGTCACGTGACATAAAGTTGGCCTAATGTTTCACCCCCTCTCCTCCCCCCGCCGCTCCTTCCCCCACCCCACCCCTGGTTTCTAGAGGTTCTATCTCCACCTTGCTGTTACTGTAATTCTTGGGTGGGGGGGGGGGGGGGGAACTGTACCTCATAGCTGCAGGCCAGGGGCCACCGAGAGGCAATGCCAACCCAAACGTTGAGACGACTGAAAGGAAATTAACAAGACTGCGGTGCTGTTACCCTAAACTGTGACACACATTTACTACTATTTAGTGCATAGTTTAACTGAAATGTGAGTGTCAAGAGAGAGGGTCGTGGGGTTGCGGGGGGGGGGTGAGGGGGTGGAGAGTGAAATGAAATGTGTAGACGTAGGGATTAGTTTGCGTGCTCAATCTTGGAGTGGTGGGTGGCCCAGAAATGGACAGGAAATTATGTCATGTCATCATGATCAGTCTTGTTTGCACAAATCATCTTCCTCATAAACGCCTCCCTCCATGTATCATGTCATTGTTCTGGTGGGACGGTTGGCTAGTATCTGAGTTACACGCACACATGTTCATCATGAAATCCAGAAGACGGCATTCCGTCATATTACAATTAAAACTGAAGTAATGGTGGTCCTGTGCTCCATCAACATCTGAACAACAAACAAGTGTTGAAACAAAATGGAGGCTCAGAGACTGTTTTAATCATCAAATCTGAGGACATGTCGCTTGGTATTAGTCATCAGAGGCATGGAGGAGAGTAGACTTGTTGGAGTGCCTGGCAGATGTTGTCTACTGAAGACTAACTAAACCCAGGAGATTAACAACTCCACAGCTGTATGACCTGTTTACTGACACACACCAGACACACACACACGCACACGCACACGAACACGCACACACACACACACACACACACACACACACACACACACACACACACACAGACCCACAACAATCACCAAGCAGAGACGTACACAGACAGAAAAATTACCTTGAAAATAACACTAATATTTCAGATACACCCCCTAAGTGCCCACACCAGCGCTCATGTTTACCCAAAGACCGGGTTTTAAGGTGTTAAAATAGAGCCCTATGTGTGTACGAATGCACTGCACTTACTGTAGTGGTGGATCCCTCCAATATAAAGTTGTTTTTTGTCTGTAAATTAATATGATAAATGTAGGTCAAACATTAGACACATACATTACGTTACGTTATTCAACGACCTGAACCTCCTGGTCCTCTCACTCACATAGCCAACATGCATCCTCATACAGGGTAACCATAGAGACCATGCAAACATGAGCAGCATACGTCCCTGCCTTCGCCAGACCTGAGACTCTTCTGGAAGGTTCTGCTGGGGAAAAAGTGACACAGTGCCCACTGACCCACCTTGGCAATGGAGCACACGCAGGGGAAGAAGCAGTGGAAAGAAAACCAACAGAGAGTGGAGTTAGTTTGTTATTTGACCTCCCTCGGTCCAGTACAGAACCTGTTCTCTATCTGTAACAGAACAAGCTGTTCATCTGAGGGTCACAGCTCATCCACAGCTCTGTCACTGTTCTCACCGGGCCCGGCTGTCAGATTAGGGGCCAAATGCATAAACAAAGGCCTACTTGACTGACTGTTAGTCAGACTTAGATTAGATGTATAATTTCATCTGTTGCATAAATGTGATTTACACTTGGCTAACCTAAGTCCTACTGAAGTACTGCTTAACTAGGAAAAGACACTGAAAAAAACATGGCCACTGATAAGTGCATTTCATAATTATACAACTACAACAAAATAGAGCACTGGAGCTGGCAAATCTTTTCACCAAAATGTAAAGATATGACATATTAGGTTAGCTAGCTATTGTTTTCCAAACTAAATGAGTCATCAATTTAGATTCGGAAATGGCAAACTTGCTAGCTATGTAGGCGAATTTGCTAGTTTACCAGCTATCTGTGTCCTATCTAGCTTGTCAGCGAGCTAGTTGCCAAGGTTGACAATAAATAAACTAAGCATATAAACAGCATGGATATATTTAATGTTGTCTTATGTTCCTGTGGCCATGCTGAGATGTGTCTCAGTAGTGGCCCCTGTGGAGATATTTGCCCAATGCACCCCCTGTGGCCATCTGAGGGATATTTTAGTCATAAATAATGTGCTGTAGCTGTAACATATTTGTCAATGTCCAGCTGGGCTTATCTGCCTCAGAGATGAAAGAGGCACACGTCAACACAAGTTTTGGTTTTGCTTCTGAATTACATTTTCATTCTTGTCATTCTTGGTTCTTTCAGTGTAAAGAAGAGTTGTGAAAAACAGATAGTTATGTACAGTTGTGTTTTGTACAGATGTGTTTCTCATTGACACTGAGCTTCTAGAGAAACAATAAGTGAAGAAATAGCTAACCACGAAACAAATGTATTTGGTTCTGCTGGTCTTCTTACATTTAGAAACTTAAAAGACTACAAAGACAGAGAGGGTTGGGTCGAGGTGGGATGCCATGAGAAATCATGTCCTCCTCCCCCCTCCTCCCTCTTCCATGCTCTGGTACTCAGCCAGTATGACTTGATCAGGGGAGGCTGGTGGAGGTAGAAATCTAAGGACGTGCTCATTGTAAGGCATGGAACGGAATAGGGAATGGTACTGTAAAATATCATGACAAGAATGTGGAAAGGGAGTTGTGATTCCTCTGTACAATGCACCAGCGACGCACCAGTGCTCACGTTGTTCTTCAAACATCCCATAATACACAGTATCCAATAAGCTCACACTGGGCCTGGGTTATAACTCGTTACCATAATCATCACTATTCGTGACAATGTAACGCCCCGCCCTGTTCCTTTGTTTATGTTTGTCTTTGTTTCATGTTATTTCATTTACTGTTTCCTGTTTATTTTTGTGTTACTCACCTTGTCTCTCGTTTCAGACACTTCACCAGGTGCCCTTGTGTGTTTCCTGCCTGTGTGATTGTCTACCCCGCCCTGATTGGCTTCACCTCATCATCCTTCCCGGTGTATTTAGTCTGTGTGTTCCCCTGTCTCTGTGCCAGTTCGTCTTTGTCCCTTGTGTCAAGTGTTCCAGTGATTTTTTTTTCTCCTAGCGTTGAGTATTCCTGGTTATTTTTTATCTCTGATTGTGTTTCTGACTTTGATTTGATTGCCTACCCCTTTTCGGATTATCTGCCTGACTTTTTGAGCTGTTGTACCAAACCCTGCTTTGCCTACCCCCTTCCTGGATTATCTGCCTACCCATTCACTGCTTACCTGTGCACCGAACGTTTTTTGATACTAAAGACTATTCTATTGGATTTAATTTTTTGTCTCAGAGTCGTGCATTTGAGTCCTCTGCCTAAGTACTCCAGTCATTACAGACAACACCTTATCTCAAACGAGATAACAAGAGATCAGATTATTCTGTTGAAGTCTTCAGGCTAATTGCTATCAGCTCAGAGGACAGGAAACCATGGTGACTCAGTATGGAAGGAATGCAGAGTGGGTCTCTCTGTCTCGCCATCTCCCTCTCTTTCACACTCACTCACTCACTCCCTCCCTCCCTCCTTCTATCCCTCTCTCTCTCGCTCCCTCTCCCTCTCTCTCACAGAGACATTTGAGGGGTAGGAACACTAGTCTGTGATGTGGCTTCAGTTGGGGTTGAGTCTCAGACGTTCTGATTATTCGACCAGAACATGGAAAGCATCAAGTTAAAGCAGATGGAGTGAGGGGCACTACACGCTAAATGCTACACGCTACTCAGCCCATAGAGAAACCCAACTAACCGTCTAACTCAAGCCAACATCTACCATGCCGTTGATCTAGAATTTGATGCATTGCACTTTTATTCTTTGGAAGGCTTGATTGTTGATGTATGTTTACATAAAGATTTATAATTAGAAGATGGTTGAGTGGCTCGAAATCCAATTGTAGCCGTTGTCTGCCCCGGAAGTTAGCAACGTAGAGGTTAGTTCATATTTTGAAATATACATTTGTGAAAGTAGCTGAACAACGAAGTGCAAGTTAGTGGAAAGATATTTTAAACTGTGTAACAGAATGTTTTTATTCATGCATATTGGTGATTATTGATGAGGGCAGAGGATCTGGTCAGACTGTGCATGTGCTTAGCAGTCACTCTCTCTAAAAAACAAATAGAGGCTAACATGTTCTGTCCTGTGCGGCGAAGACATCGTAAGACCCTAGACATTACACATATTAAGCTAAAACCATTAAGGACAAGGTGCAAACATGAGTAAAACACTAATGTTCACAGCCTTCCGATTGTTTCCCAGCATTAAAAAAACGTCCCAGTCTTTACTTTTCTGGAGACTGTGGATGGACATGGATTCTGAGTGACCCCTCTGGCTCCTCTTTTCTCTGTGGTATAAATCGGTATTGAATGTCATTAAACATTCTGATGAGATCAAATCAACTTCATTGACCCAGAGGGGATATTTATCTTGGACACACAGTCCATCATGTTCATTATATGCGTTCAATATCTGATGCAGTTTCTGTCATTTCCTAAGTCAAGGCATCCAGATTGATTTCACAGTAGAGTATTTTTCAGGTGGCGTGAGAGAAGGAACGCCTGATTGGAACAATCACAGCGTTTCCCTGGAAACAGAGAGGAATGCCATGAGTAATGATTTCCTCCAATCAGAATGTGTTTTGAATCTCTCTTCCTGGCACTGGAGATTCAGCTGAGTCTTCCCCAGACAAGATCAACTGGAGGTCAAGGACCAGTAGGAGAGAGTTATCGTGACTAGAGTCTCTCTCTCTCTCTGTCTCTCTCTGTCTCTCTGTCTGTCTCTCTCTCTCTATCTCAGAGCTCAATCCAGTTTACTTGGAGGAAAACGAAGATGAGATGTCAACTCAGTAAACAGCAGGTGAATCCTCGTCGGTCGAGCCAGACAGACAAGGTTAGAGGTGAAACAGCGTACAGTAGTATAGACTTCGATACAGTACCTCTGTTAAATGCACAACAAAATGACAAAATGACAATCTGTGATTCTGGGAAGTCTCCCAATGATAAAGCTGTCTAGGGGAATCATTCTACGAACGCTTATTATGAAAATGATGATATATTATTGATATGAAATAATATTTTCTTGACATGTTTTCATTTTTGATTTAGCTATCCAGTCTGGAATAACCGCTACTTTAGCCAAAGTATGCAGGGCTACTGCCCAATGTGTCACAACACATATCTTATGGCTTTTTCTAGGACTCACAGCATCGGAGCTGATATCATGAGTGACTTTACTTTCTCCTTCAAAGCCTGCGGTCCTACTGCTACCTAGGCCTACTGTTGAGAACAGCCGCATCTCAGCTTTACAATGATGCTAAAACAACCTCTTCACCTCCAATACTGAACGATTGACATGCCGTTTTACAACAGCTGTGGTAAAGATAGGGCATCTGCTCTATGAGAGGCGGGCGGTCTGTAATTTGGTACAGTGTTGGAAACCTGTAATATTACAGTAAACAAAATTAATATTTCTAGGAAATATCAGGGGGCAGTCACAAGGCCCCAAGCAGTCTGGTCCAGCTTAATCACCTGATATTAAACCTTCACCACTCTGGAATCTACCTTCCCAGTCCTCTCATCTCCTCTCCTCGCCTCTCCTCCTCTGTCATCTCCTTTCTACTCCATCCCTCCCACATCTTCTATTGGTCTTGGCCGGCTGTGGCAGGCTGTAGTAGGCTATGGCAGTGGGCTGGGATGGGAGATCTGTGGATGTGGGAACTGCAGTCTCAGCATCAGGGCGGTCCAGGGAGGACAAAGGTAGTTGACCATGTTTGTCAGCTGGTTGTGCCACAGAATGCCTGAGCAGACAGGAGGGGGGGAGAGGGTAGAGAGGGTTGGGGGGAGGAGGATAAAGAGGGTTGGGGGGAGGGTAGAGAGGGAGGGGGTAGGAGGGGGGAGGATAGAGAGCAGTCAGATCGGGAGAGAGTTTCCAGTATGAGTCAGGAGCAGCAGTTGAGTATTTACTGGGAGACTTCGGCTCGACGGTCTGGTCCATGTGAAAGTCATTACCAGGCTCAAGCTTTAATGGCTCCTGTGGAAAGACGGGGGGGGGGGCATGTGGAGGGGGCGGGCGGGCCCAACCACAGACAGAGCTAGCGAGGACATCTCTCCCACGGACTTAGTTCAAGCCTGTCATCCATCAGTTGGAGCGCGGATGACACCCCACAACTACACGAACATTCATCAAGCGGATCCCACTACTGCATGACACTGCTACATGGCCTCCCCGGCCCCTGTCTCCACACTCTTTCACAGAGTTTCCAACATTTGAAGAAATCCACACCTCCTCTCAGATACGTTTCAGCACAGTAAGGTAATAACCTCTGACTGAAGTGTCGCCCCCCCCCCCGCCAATGGTAACGCCACCACACTACTGGGGCCAATGGGACTTGGTGTGGAACTCTCTCTCCCTCTGTATGTGGGGAGGGAGGATGTCAGGCCAGCCTTTATAAATCAGAAGAATTACTGCCATGTTTTTAGACACGACCCTCTGTCAAGCCTGTCACTCTCAGTGTCAAACAGAAACCCTAATGATGATGAGTGTTGTTAATGGAGGGATGGTGGTTGCTTTAATAACTCAAGAGTTCATCCATTCTATGGTGGGTGGTGACAGGATGGTAGAGAGGGCAGAGGAGGGTAGTGGGGGTAGAAATCAGAGGATGGGCTCATTGTAATGCATCCGTCCTCCGATTTCTGCATCCAGCAGTCTCCCCTGGTAGAGAGGGCGGTTGTCTTTGGCCCAGGCTGAATGCCTAGCAGCGCGGCGCCCAGTGACTGTGTGTGCCCAACGGAAACTCTGACACTCTGGAGCCGCTCAGCCTCCAGGCTCTCTGTTGGTCATGGAGGGATGACAAATTCTCTAACTGCCAGAGGGGCCTGTCCAGAAATAACCCCTGGTCCCACCAGCCTATTCCCTGGCCCCTAGCCCCTAGCCCCTGGCCCCTAGCCCCTAGCCCATACTCCCTAGCCCCTGGCTCCTGTCCAGAAATAACCCCTAGCCCCTAGCCCATACTCCCTAGCCCCTAGTCCCTAGCCCATACTCCCTAGCCCCTGGCTCCTAGCCCCTAGCCCATACTCCCTAGCCCCTAGCCCATACTCCCTGGCCCCTAGCCCATACTCCCTAGCCCCTGGCTCCTAGCCCCTAGCCCATACTCCCTAGCCCCTAGCCCATACTCCCTAGCCCCTAGCCCATACTCCCTAGCCCCTGGCCCCTAGCCCCTAGCCCATACTCCCTAGCCCCTAGTCCCTGGCTCCTAGCCATTGTCCCCTAGCCCTTAGCCCCTGTGGCAACGCAGGAGAGGATGTTGTACAGTGCCTTCGGAAAGTATTCAGATCCCTTCACTTTTTCCACAGGGTCGCATTCCTGAGCAGTTTTGTTCCTCTCTATTTGCTCTGTTTGTAATGACAACCTGATCCACACAGTGTGTAACTGATTCCTATGCAAATCAAATACCCTTTAAAAACAAAGATATAATTCCAAAATTACATGAACTATCATCCTTGCATTAAGATGGACTCAATTCTACTTATTGATGAGTAATTTGTTGATGACATTTTTGCATTTTAGCTCATTTTAAGAGTGTCATAGCAAAGGGTCTGAATACTTATGTACATGAGGTATATCTGTATTTAAATTTGAATACATTTACTGAAATTTCAAAAAATGTGTTTTCGCTTTGTCATTCTGGGGTATTGTGTGTGGATAGATGGCAAATTCTTTTAATTTAACCCATTTTAAATTGAGTCTATAACACAACAAAATGTGGAAAAAGTGAAAGGGTCTGAATACTTTCCGAAGGCACTGTAAGTAAACAACAGAAAAACAAGGCATCTATCCATCACTGTGCAACATGCTGCTCATGAGTGTACTAACACATGCAGCATTGTTGAGTCTGCGTGTTCATCAAGCTGTGAGCACCGCTCTTGGAGACAACGATAAGAAGCTTTGCCTTGAAACATGTGTTGGTTATTTATCATCACTGACACTGTTGATCAGTACAGACAGTGTACTGCAGAGTCATAGATTAGCCAGTGTTGTACAGTGTCAGGGTTTGGACTGCAGACAGGGATGGATGCCTTGTAATAGATTTACAAACAGAGAGCTGGCCTGGTGGCAGGACGGGTGTGTGTGATCAAACACAACTGCAAAACAGGTTTGTATACAGTGTGCATTAGCGTTTGTGAGTGTGTGTGTGTGTGTGTGTGTGTGTGTGTGTGTGTGTGTGTGTGTGTGTTTAATTCCATGCTAACATATTTAAGCAGGCACCAAAGGCACGCCACACACAGCTGTTCTTAGGCTCATTCCCCCTCACATCTGTCCCAAACATTAACTCTGTAGAAAGAATAATTTTCACATTCCAACCATCTGTTCCACCGGCGAGGCTCCAGTCATCTGACAGTCTTGGTGGGGACACCATGGCTGTGTCTCAATCCAAAGGCAGCTTTCTCCAAAGTCACTGTCCTTCCAAGGTATTGTTTTTGTGTGAAGGTAACCGAAAAGTAATCTGATTTGAGACAGATTCGAAGGTAGGGGCTACATCATACGTGTTCACACTTCACACACGGAAAAGACGCGATTCTTGTTGCTAGGCTACCAGATACAGTGGTTAGCTGGCAAGGTAGCTAGCAACGATTAGCGACGATGCAAACACAAACTTCGCAGGCATTCTCTGCTATTAACAGAGTAGCTTGATAGCATCAGGAGGCAAAATACAATGAAGGCACCCTAGCAGGCAATAATTTTAAGCTACCTTCTGAATTGCCTAATGCAGATTGTAACTTCCTGCCTTCAAACGCTTCCTTAAAAGACAGCATTCTTCCCGGTTGAGATATAGCCCATGTCTCAGGTCAGGTTGTCAGCAGCTAGTTGGTGTTGATAACGTTCTCTGGTGTTGACGGCATGTTAAGTGGGATGGTTACATCAGGGGAGGCTGGTGGAGGTAGACATCGGAGATTTCTCTCTTCGTTACATAATAATAGAGCCCCAGAGTACTGGTGTGTGTAGGTGTTGTGTGACATGCGGTCTGAGATCACGTAGCCTTCTCATCACTCTCATCAGCGCAGACATTACAACTATGAGGTCATTTCCTGGAGGTAGAACATTCCCACGCGTCCAGTAGTCTTAATGACACTTAATCCCAGATTACTGTACATCACAAAACTAATTAGGATTACACACATCACAATCACTCTATACTGTAGTTATGCAGTTTGATTGCAACTGGTCAGAACTTCTAAAGAGACCATGTATTACAGTTTAGCAGAGTTACAATCAAAAATAAGTGTTTCTTCTGTGACATCATTCTAACAATTTTCAAAAGAGGTTCACAGAGAGAGAGATCAGCATAAACATTGTGACTCTGTTGATTGTTGACTGTGGTTACCATGGCAACGGAGATACAAGCTGTTCCGCGGAGTCCCCGCCCCCTGATGTCTTGCCCTCCCCGGTCCAAATATCTCATTAGTGATTCAGGCTTTATTATCAGAGCTTTTAGAAACTGTAACGTCCTGCCCTGTTCCTTAGTTTATGTTTGGCTTTGTTTCATGTCATTTCATTTAGTGTTTCCTGTTTATTTTTGTGTTACTCACCTTGTCTCTACTCACCTGCCCTTATGTGTTTCCCGCCTGTGTGATTGTCTACCCCGCCCTGATTGCCTTCACCTGTTCACCTGTCATCCGTCCCTGTGTATTTAGTCTGTGTGTTCCCCTGTCTCTGTGCCAGTTCATCTTTGTACCTTTGTGTCATGCGTCCCAGCATTTCCTAGTGATAAGTATTACCGGCTTTTATTATTTTTTTTATCTCCGAGTGTGTTTCTGACTTTGCCTTTTTGACTACCCCTTATCGGATTATCTGCCTGCCTTTTTGAACTGCCTACCTGTGTACCGAACCTTTTTGAAAGTAAAGACTATTCTATTGGATTCAAGTTTTGTCTCCGAGTCCTGCATTTGAGTCCTCTGCCTTTTGTGAATAGTATTCCTGCCTCGGCATCAGAACAGAGCTGTAGATGGGACATCTGGACTGCGCTGCTGGGTCGGAGAAGGAGGCCAGTGATGTGCATACACACACACAGTTCACACCCAGTGAGTTAAGCCTGAGTCTCTGCCCTCCCCTCTCTCCTGGTCTGTTCCCAGGCCCAAGGGACCAGTCAGAACCTTAAAAGGGCCTTGATCTCAGGACCAGTCATGATCCATATCTCATACTGCCCTGCCTTTCCCCTTTTAACAAAACACTGGTTTCCTGTCCTCCTGTCCAGCTGAGATCATATCTGAAGAAACAGAGCGTCTCTCCTGTACTTTATATCCTTTCACCCCCTTCTTCTGCTCCTCCTTTCATTCCGTCTTTGAAGTGACATCAGACACACAGCATGCAGCACTCACACACATGCTCGTGCACACATACACACACATGCACCACACACGCACACACACACCACACCACACCACACACACACCACACACACACACAGCATGCAACACAGTTGGTGATACAGGAGAGCATAACAGAAGAGATCAGATGCTGGTGTTTTATTAGAAAGTCTAATTCATGTTTATTCCCCGCCCCCCCACCCAGATCAAACACAAAAGTAAAACAAAAAAACCCAACAAAAAAACAGAAAAACCCCAAAACACTTTTAATAACATCTTTGACAAGTACATTCTGTTATTCAGACACTGGAACATGTGTGTTGGAGGCAGAGCCCGTTCCAGAAGTGCATTTATTTACGTCACATGATGATTTCCTTCCAACGCTGAAACATTATTGTCGTAATCATGATTCCAACACAGGCCTGATAGGATGACTACAATCATGGCCTGATAGGACAGGTGCACTCTAGCACTCTGGGAGTCTCTAGCCTCGAGAGGGAGAGGGAGAGGGATTGTTTATTCATATATAACCCTATAATGACACTGTGGACGTCATTGTGGCTCTGTCTGTGTGTGTGTGTGGTCTGTATACTGTATGTGAGAGTGTAAATATGTGTGCTGGTTTATTGATAATCTCTGTCTACGACATTCATAAAAACGTATCTTTATTACAAAACTGTATTTAACAAGTATGAAAAACAAATATTGTGTAACTGTTCCAGAACTTTTACATGTCAACACTGGATGTACTCTGAAGCTCCACCAGCAAAATAATAACAACAATTACACTATTTAGCACCAGTAGGCAAAAATTCATGCAGCAAAATGTGTTGCTTTGCTTTTCCTTTCTTTTTGTGAGAAAGACTACTTCAAGATTTTTTGGGATCAAATCCTTATTGTGGAATCCAGTGCAGCCACCTTAGCTTGGGTGTAGCTTCTCATTGGCCGTGGTAGTTGGTTGTTCCTCAAACGTCTTCATCATCTTCCTCTTCCTCAGTAGAGGTATACGTTGACTAAGCACCATTGTAGTTCTATGTTCTTATTGCTGCTACGACTCCCTGGTTGACAGGTGCTGCTGAGGGAAGGACCAGAAGGCTTTAGAATACTTTAACAACTGTTATTCTGACAGCAAATCTGTTTGTCTGTATTTCTTCACACACAACTGTATTTTGCATGAACATACAGCGCAGGATGTCTGTCCCTGAGAAATGAGAAGATGACGGACAATCTGAGAAAGATACAGAACATCAAACAGACACACAAGCAGATGGGATAATCAGCAAGACAGATAGATAGACAGACAGGCAGGCACACAGACAGATAGACAGACAGACAGATGGGTGGATGGACGGACAGACAGACAGACAGACAGGCAGGCAGGCAGACAAACAGGCAGATAGACAGACACATAACAGGGCAGACAGACAGACAAGATGGAAGACAGACAAACAGATAACAGGGCAAACAGACAGACAGACAGACAATCAGTCAGTCTGCCAAACAGACAGACAGATAACAGGGCAGACAGACAGACAGACAGACAGACAGACAGACAGACAGCCACATAACATGGCACACAGACAGACAGACAGACAGACAGACAAGATGGAAGACAGACAGACAGACAGTCTCACCTGGTTTCCTGCAGGCCTTCTCACATTCCTCGTGCGTGTTGAAGCGGTTCTGGTTGCCTCCACAGCCTCCGTACCAGAAGCGCGTGCAGCTCTTACTGAGGGGATTGTAGTGCCACTTCAGGACAAACTTGGCACAGGTGCCCTCCTCCTTAGGAAGCTGGCAGATGTCCCCTCCTGTCAACGCTGCTGTTGGGGACCAGGCAAACACAGAGTAAACTGGGACGCCCGCACACCCGCCCGGCCACACACACACACACGCACACACACACGCGCGCTCTGAAGGCTAGGATATATCATGTGTAATCCCAAGATGACCTTCAGCATCACACTACAGCGTATAAAGAACTGGGACATATGTTACTATGGGATATGTCACAGTATTACATTTCTCCATTAGAAAACAGGAAAGCTGATTGGACTTGACAGTAGAGAGGGGTTTATAGGGAATACAATAGGGGGTTGGAGCTCACTCTCCACCACAACAGCCCTGCTTTCCCCTCCAAACCTCGCTTCTCTAACTGAGCTGAGAGGAGAGATCATATGACGTCCCCCCCTGCCCGTTTACACTGACCTGACCTGGCCTGACCTGATACGGAGCCAGGGGAGCAGGCATGGGTTCTACAAGGTCCACTGCCAGAAACACAATGACCCAGCAGCCAACAGAACAGAACAGCCCTTCTCAATCTCTCTCTCTCACTCTCTCTGCATGGTTATGACTTGGCCAGGCTGTGCCTCTGGGTCTGGCTCTGGGATGACAACGGTATAACTCTCCCACTTCCACACTTGGCGTCTCAATTCTTCCATAATTCATTCAGAGGGTTGGAGGGTTGTGGTCAGATACTATACAAGGCCTTCTTTGTTTAGCAGAGTGAAGGCAGGCAGCCAGGGAGGCAGGCAGGCTGGCAGGGGAAAGTGATGACGCAACCAGCTACAGTAGAAGTTGCTAAAGTGGAGGGTTTCGGTCTGGGGTTTCCACTGATCTGGGGGAGAGGGCTTACACACGACACGGTAGGCTGGATCAGAGCCATGTTGACAAGGTAGTCTGAATGTTACTGAGGGGCAAGAAGCGGTTTCTCCTTCCTGTCAGCCGGAAACATCAACGTGACATTGCTACTCAGGTAGAGTGCATAAGGATTAGGCTGTCATGTCATACAAGCTGACACACCACTAATAAACACAGGCATGTTGTTCTACCAGAGTCACACACACACACACACACACACACACACACACACACACACACACACACACACACACACACACACACACACTTTCTGTACTCACCAGGTGCTGGGAAGATCTCTGTCTCCACCTGCTCTACCTGCTGCTGAGGCTCTGGTTCTGTAGGGAACAGAGGAAACGTCTTTAGAACTAAGGCAGTGGCCACAGCTACATGATAAGGCTTATACAACTGTAGATAGTTGAATGACCCCAGTCTAGTGGGTCGGGCCGAGGCACAGTTATCTGACCACCAGGGCCACTCAGAGGTCCTCAGAGCCGTGATAGTCACACAGCCATCATCTCACAACCGGCAGTCAGTAGTAAATATATCATAATGAGCTGGTAGACAATCATGGCTGAGAAGTTGTGTGAGACGACGACCACTTAAGGCCAGTTCTGAGTAGATATCTGCATAGTCACGGTACTCCACCGGCCTGTTATAACAAACTCACACGACCACCATCGGTCAACACTAGGCTGTGTGAGTACAGTCTGTGATAATGGACCGATGGACTGTCATGGCTGTAGACGCCACATCTGCTCTGACCTGGCCTTCACTCACCTGTCACCACGCAGCGCGCCAGACACAGTGCCTCCGTCTGGAACCTATTGGTATTGCCTCCACAGCCCCCGTACCAGAACTGGGTACAGATGCCGTTCTTTCTGTCATAGAACCACCTAGCCTCATAGTCTGTCTTGCAGGACATTCCAGGGTCATAGTCAAGAGAGCACGGATCTGAAGGCTCGTTAGCTACAACATGCAAGAGACAAGACCAATTAGGGAGGGGTGAGAGGTGGGGGGTGAGAAAGAGAGAGTGAGGGAAAGAGAGACAGGGAGAGATGGGGGGTGAGATAGAGAGAGAGAGAGAGAGAGAGAGAGAGAGAGGGTTAAGTTAAGTAAATGAGTTTAGGTGCATATTAAATATTAATTCATATCAGAGTTACTGTGAGCTAGTTTGTTGCCATGACTACATCATCACAATTGGAACTGAGGCTGACCTGGAAGTGTTCAAAACAACAGGAAGTATGAGTGTATAAGTGAAGACTGTGAGGTATTACATGTTAGAGATTGTTAGAGATTGTATCAGAGTGTATTACATGTTACACAGGAGAATAAATGGAATGGAATGAGGAATGGTATCAAACACGTGTACATTACAATGAGCCCGTTCTCTGATTTCTGCCTCCACCAGCCTCCCCTGCAGTGTGAGGGGGATATCAAGAGAGTGTATTGTATGTGACAGTACATTTAGTTGAGTCATGAAAGTTGTGAGTGGTTTTGAACACTTAGAGGTAGAGTCAGTAGAGAAGGCAGGGGGTGGATGAGGAGGTTCCTATGAGTGAGATGTTGAGGAGAAGTGACCACTGGTATGGTCACTTCTTGCATGCACACACACACACACACACACACTCATGCACGCACACACACACACGTTGAGAAGAAGTGACCACTGGTGTTAGGAGAGTCATCTGCTGGTTGATGTTAGTTGATGTGAGTGATTTAGTATCAGTCTGTGTGTGTGGTCTCTGTGTTGAGGAGCCAGATCACCATCTGTAGTCCTGCAGCGGCCTGGGAACCAACACCACCACCACTACCACCAAGGAGACACTCACACTACATCAAACCCACCGCAGGTTTATATACATGTTAGCTGTCCAAACCAGCCAACCACAGCCTTGGACACATGTAAGCTCCCCCCCCCCCCCCTCCCCCTCTAATATAGCCAACCACAGCCTGGGATTCCCCCCTCCCCCTCCAATCCAGCCAACCACAGCCTTGGAGACATGTGCGCCCCTCCAAATCAACCAACCGCAGCCTGGGTTATATGTGCACCCCTCATAAACAACCAACCGCAAAGTCAAAGCAATGAATCTCTGGTTCCACACACTCTGGTGGACATTACATTACAGTGTACTGGCTATGATAGTTAGCATGTTCTTATTCACACCACAGTATCAACACACAGCAGTACCAATGTTGTATACTATAGTTTGTTTCGATCAAGACATCACCAGCCAGTTACTATGGCGACTGTTGAGTTCTGAGAGTTCTGTTCATGAGCAGGTCAGAAGAAGCAGCCCTCCCTCAGAAGCTCCCTGATTGGTGGGTGTGTGAGATGACCTCATCCCTTAGCTATTACTAATTTATGGTCCGAGCAGAAGGCTGAGCAGGGCAGAGAGGAGTGGGGGGGAGGAGAGGGGGAGAGCCAGGGCCTCCGATACAGGAGTCATAAATCAATGGATTTATTTTCCACTGAGAACTGAGGGATTATGCACCAGGAATGGCGGGTCACAGATACTGCAAGGTTAGCAGTTCTGACTGTCTCCAAAACAATTTGCTTGTTTTCTGTCTCTCACTGTAAAGCCACAGGACCTAATTATGATAATAATAATAATACTAGTTTAGGTAAGAGCTTGCCTGTCAACGAACAGTCAGTTGTTGTTATAATCTCTCCTTCATGCCCAGTGCTCTGGGCTGCAGCGTTTAGCTGATTAACAACACATTGGTTCAGCAGTAAAGTTGGGAATCACGGTGCATTAAGTGTGAAAGTGTTTCTGCACTTTGATGCTGAACTACAGTGCTGTGTTTATTGGAGGAACATGAATGTTGCCAGTGAAAAGTCAAACACTATATTGTACTGAGACTATTAGGAACAAAGCCTGTAACTGAACTGAACCCTGGGGGGGGGGGGGGGGTTGTACATAATAATAGCTGTCTCTCTTTGTGTTTGAATTGAATATTCCCATGGGCCAAACCAATTAGCCTCAATAACCAATAAATCTATCTCACTATTTAAAAGAACACATACTGTTTTCTATTAAGTGCACAATAAAACAATAATGAAAATGAAGATAAACATATGGATATGGATATAATATGGATGGCTGGGGATCAGACACACACACACACCCACACGCATACGCACACGCACACGCACACACACACGCACACGCACACGCACACACACACAGTGTTACCCACCTGTCTCAGGTCTGTCCAGCGGTGTAGTGGATATGATGCCAGTCAGCTCTACTGGGGCAGGGGCCTTGTGCTCCGCTGCTTCTGTACAATCACACACACAGTACCATGGTCAGTGGATCCACTCACACACACACACACACACACATACACACATACACACACACACACACACACACACACACACACACACACACACACACACACACATATTGTACATTTGTTGGATATGCATGAAATACTGTTGGCTCCAGTTACCCAGATATTCATGGTAGAGGAAAAACAGCTATTATATCTCCAGCCAGGTTGAAATGTTGCAACAAACTACAGAGTGGATGTGGTTATGTTCTTTCCTTTCAAACTCCTCAGATGTGACCGACTGGGTTTGAACCTAGGTCATCTGCACCCCAAGACTGTGTTAGACCCCTGAGCTAAAGGCTCATGTCCTTACTGGTGGTGAGGATGCCCTTGTGGGTGGCAGTGGCATGGCCCTGGGTGTTGCGTGCGGTGACCACGGCGTGGTACGTCTGGGCGGGGTCCAGGCCGGTGATGCACAGCTCCGTGGCGGTCTGGTTCCTGTGCATCACGGGGGTGTGGTCTCGCAGGCGTGTCACCAACACCTCGTAATAGGCCAGGAGTTTGGGGTCGGGGCTGGACCAGCGCAGGGTCAGACTGCTGGACGTCACGTTGGCCACGTGGAGCTCATCTGAGTCATCTGGGGGATGATGGGGAGGGGGGCGGGGGGGCGGGATTAATGGATATACAGCAAAACGGATATGCATTAACGGATATGCAGCAAAACAAGCCAACGCAGACAATATGCACAATAAACATGCACGAGAGTCAAACACACAAACACACTTCCGCTAAAGATTTGTTTTTGAGGAACCATCGTAGATGAACATGACTGACATGGACTTATTGAAGTGGTGGTGCCTGTAACTCCTCTCCTACTGCTTACCCTTGTGTTTCCTGGGGTGCACTGCCTGTTGGTTCTCATGATGTTTCTGGTGTTTCCTGGAGGAAGAGAGGGTTATTCACATGGACTAGAAAGCAGAATATAGTACCTCTGACTCAACACATCTGAGTTTAATGATTGAAGTACAGAGGTGGTTGTGTAGATGTGGTGAACATGAAGACTCACTCCTGTTGGTGGGGGCCGGAGGACTTGAAGGGGTTCCTCAGGGGCTGGTCACTCTGGTACCAGTGGCAGTTCTTGGACACTTCAGGTGACATGTAGAAGGCATTCTCAACTAGGGGGGACAGGGAGAAGAGGACCATGTTCATAGATCAGTTGACAGGAAGAGGAAGAAGACTACCATGTTTATATATCAGCTGACAGGAAGAGCAAGAAGACTAACATGTTTATATATCAGCTGATAGGAAGACTACTATGTTTATATATCAGCTTGAACCCCACAGATGTACCCACACATGGCCTAGCTGAAAGACCATTAGGGTAGTCAATGAGTTGTTACACAATTACTTAAAACTAATACACTGTCCACTAAGAACATTACATTCCTTTGCATTAAATATGCACAATGTGTCAAAGAAACATGAAGAAAACTGAATCAATCAAATGAGCAGCAATGGCATCAATTAAAGCCATATGTATTGAATCTAACTTGGATTGCATCCCCTTTAACAGAGAAGTATTTTCAGCACTAAAGCCTGTGTGTGATTCTGATATAAATCACTCACTGCTGAGGTACTTGGGCAGCAGCCGTCCAAAGTTCTGGATGTGTTTGTCGTAGAAGTGGGAGATGCTGTCCACCCTCTTGAAGAACACGTCAGAGGGCTCACTGGCCATGCGGGACAGGACACGGGCGTCGCCGGCACCCAGCTTCTCACCGATCCCGAAGACCACCAGGAAGTATCCCTTACACTTGGCCTCCGTGGCCACGCGGACCAGCCTGTCCTCATCCTGCTCCACCGACCCGGTCACGAACAGCAGCAGCACCTGACACCGATCAATCAATCAATCAATCAATCAATCAATCAGTCAATCTTTACATAAACTGCATTTCACAAAAGTCACAACAAACTTAATAGGAACAATAAAAACACTTCAGACGTATTAGTAATAAAAACACTTCAGATGTATTAGTAATAAAAACCTTCAGGTCTCTCTGATGCGGCGCCAGCTCGAACACCGTCTCCACCGTGGCGTCTATGGCCGCCGCCAGCGCCCGCCCACCCTCCAGCTGCGGTGACTTCTCCAACAGGAAGTCCCTGACGTCGTTCGAGGAGCGCTGGTCCGTCAGACCGATGTCCACCCGGATGGGCAACCCGCTGGCGTTCCGCACAAAGTCGTACGGTGCCTGCTGGATCATGGCCACGCGGGCGTGATGAACAGAGGCGGCCGGGTCAGAGGAGAGCTCCAGCTGGTCCACGATGTGAGAGATGTAGTGTTTGATCTCGGTGAAGACGGTGGGGTAGGTGGTCTCAGAGGAGTCCACGAGGAACGCCATGTCGATGTCCACGTCAGTGGTGGAGGAGCGGCGGTCTCGGTTGGACTGAGGAGGGACGTAGGTACACTGCTGGTCAGGGGAGCACGTGTCTGGAGGACAGAGGGGAAATACATAGTTGATCAAATAAGCATCTCAAATAATGAAATAAAGGAAAAGACACATTTTGGCCCAGGGGGTTTAGGGTTGTTATGGTTTGTATTATGTCTTTCTGGGTTAGTTTACAAAGCTATTTTCAGTTTGCATGCAACTGTCAGGCCCATGTGTGTTCAGTTAGACTATAATAGAGGTAGTCTGATCAGAGAGGGAGCTCACAGCCATAACTCAAGGCCTGGCAGGCCTCAGGCATAGGCTCAATGGGAACTACAGTGCTCAACGCTAGAAGTGAATTGTAATTTGTAGATTCAATAAGTCTCATGGGAAACAATGGGCAGTTGTCAATTCACAAACTGACTGTGGATTCACTTCTTGCGTTGAGTTTGTTGAATGGTCAGCTTTAGTAAGAGAGGACAGGCTGGATGAGAGGACAGTGTTCTTACCCAGACACACATGGCAGTTCATGATCTTCTGGATGACTGAGTTGTACTGAGCAGAGCCAACGTTGGGCAGCACGATCACCTGGGCCAGCTCTGTGTTGTTGATCTGATACACACAGAGAGAGAGAGACAGGTAACAACACGTGAGCAACACAGAGAGAGAGGCAACATGTCAACAACACAGAGTGAGAGACGGGCAACATGTCAACACGTCAACATAGTAGTTAGTAGTCTAGTATCTGAGCACCACGTGGCCTTGCTTGACCTTGAAGACACAGCAGAGAGAGGAATCGGTCTGGTAATGCGTCTATGGTTGTTGTGTACCAGGGGAGGCTGGTGGAGGTAGAAATCAGAGGATGGGCCTCATTGTAACACATGGAACACGTTTGATACTATCCCTCATTCCGTCACATGCATTACAATTAGCCCGTCCTGAGCCTACATGAGCCTACCCCCACCAGCCTCCCCTGTTGTGTATTCAATGTACGTCTGTGTGCTCAGCGCGTTCTATTCCGTTCAGCTGTTTGACACATTTACCTTCAAAGCTCCGGCCAGCTTGCGGTCGTCTCTGTTGAGCAGGAAGACGGATGCGATGCCGGCGTCGTACAGCCTCAGGGCCGCAGCGCTCACCGGCTGGGTGTCCCTCACCGGTCCGTTGACGAAGAAGACAGCCACCTTCCTCATGAGGAAGCCACTGCGGACGCGCTTGAACGTGTTCTGGGCCAGGAAGTTCATGGCCGTCTCCAGGCTGCGCTGCTTCCTGGTCTGCAGAGACTGCAGGCCCTCAATTCGCTGCACCAGGGCCCGCTTCTTCAGGGCGTCGGCGAATCGGATCTCGGTGGTGACCTCGTTGTTGTAGAGGGCCAGCGCCACGCGGGCTCCGCGGGGACAGTTGCTCTCGGAGATGGTGATGTTGCTGATCAGACTGAGGACGGTGTCACGCATGTTGTTGAAGGCGGGGCGGGGCACGCCGTCGGAGGCGTCCAGGGCGAAGGCCAGCTCCGTGGGGTAGAGAGGACACTCCTGTTGGCCTGGGAACAGCAAGGAGGACCACGGTTAGATAGAATCTCTCTAAATTACGTATATACCATCTCTCTCTATACATATACATTATGGAGAGGGCAGCTGGCCTGGGGACAGGAAGGAAGGAGGGAGGACACTGAAGCCTGCGTCCTGTTTACTACCTCCGTAATCATGTAAACATGTAAACATGTCAGATGTGATGTCAGTGTTTTCATCGGAGGTAACTCACCATAGCAACAGGCTGGAGCAGGGAGGGAGAGAACAGACGATGAGGGTTATTCTTACTATTGAACTATCACACTAGTAAACAAGTCAGAGATAACATGATCTGTTAAAGTAGTAGCATAACATTGATATCCAGTTTCACCATGCTATACTCACGGCAGTTGTCTCTGATCTTCTTTACCAGGTCACATTGCTGCAGGACAGGCGGACAGACAGATGTTAACACGTTAGGACAGGAGGACAGACATGTTAGGACAAGACAGATACTCTGGTCCTGCTGCCAGGGAAACATGTCTTCAGTAATGATTGATGGAGCTAGCTCCTACGTACCACAACGCGGGGTCCTCTAGGTCCCTTCTGGCCCTGTGGGAACACACACACATAAACACTGGAGGTTAACAGCTGGACACAGCTGGAGGGAGACAATACGATGACTAAGCACTCTTAGAGCTAACGAACAATGTGCAACATTATTTGTGTTAGTTATCTAAACAACCAAAGATAATACACATTAAGATACAATTCATATTGCACTTGGCTTCTTGCAAGAAGCAAGAATTTGTATTGAATAGAGAAAGGCTCCTTCCAGAACAGTCAAATGTAAACATGAAGCTTGTCAAAACTGTCCTTAATAATGTCTCAGACATTTAAAAGTTATAAGCATAATGGAAATGCTTCTGTAGACATGAGGCAGTGTTGATGGTCTGTGTGTGTGAGTGTGTGTGTGTGTGTGTGTGTCTGTGTGTGTGTGTGTGTGTGTGTGTGTGTGTGTGTGTGTGTGTGTGTGTGTGTGAGTGTGTGTGTGTGGAGTTTAAACAGGGCCTCCCCTGGGGTTGTAAACACATGAAGAACAGTCAAAGTAAGAGCTTACATAAGGACCATGGTATCCAGGCTCTCCCTTCTGCCCTGAGGTACCGATGTCCCCTGATACGCCCTGCAGGACAGAGACAGCACACTGGGTCAAACACCAATCATCAATGAATAGTCTCACTTGTAAACAGTATCAGAGATCAGCAGCACCATCCATATGGGCCTAGTGTCCCGTCCAGCTCCAGCCTGGTATGGCCAGAAGACACGAGGGGCAGTCAGAGGCCCATCGTAGCCCAACTCAGACACTCACCCTCTGGCCTTGGTTCCCTTTGGGGCCTGGTCCTCCCAGGGTTCCTGCGTTGCCAGCCGCACCCTGCAGGGGGACAGAGACGGGTTAGGGATGTGTGGAGGAGAGGAACATGATGGAGAGAACAGGACAGAATGAGAGTCAGAGGTGAGAGAAAGAAAGAGAGCTGTTACCTTTGGTCCAGGGAATCCAGGGAAGCCCTCATCACCCTGGAATACACACACTCCAGTTAGTACCAAGAACATCATTATTATTATTATTATTATTATTATGGGTTATAATGGCAACTGAGGCTTATATACTGTATATTTATTTCTACACACAGTTCTGTGCAGATGTCAGCGACAGTGTTGTAAACAGTGGTCATGTCTGGATGTCTTACCCTCCTTCCCTTGGGCCCTGCGATGCCAAATCCATCTCTGCCATCTTCTCCCTGTGTGGGAGATGGACATCGGAGGAGGGGTTCATTGTATGCATGGAATGGAAAAGGGAATGGTATCAGACATGTGATACCATTCCCTACTCCATTCCATGTATTACAATGATCCTGTCCTCCGATTTATACTTTCACTAGCCACCCCTGCATGTAACATAAACTTTAATTGTCTCATAAATACATCCACTGAATGGCATATAAGATGATTCCAGCAGCATCAATATAATTTATGACATCTGTCTGGGTTTTATCAAGTCTGTCTCAATGACTAAAACTCAGATTAACTGTTTGCTAATCGTTTTGAATTATGATGAACTAAGACAGGAAGTGACATCATTCTTACAGGCTCGCCACGAGGCCCCAGTGGTCCCACGATGCCTTTGGGTCCTGGCTCTCCTGGCTCACCCTAAAGAGAGAGAGAGAGAGAGAGAGAGAGAGAAAAAAAAGAAAGAAAAAGAGTGAGAGAGAGGGAAAGACAAGGACACCATTTGAATAACATTCCTACTGCCTGGTGCAGAGATTTCCTCAGATGTAATTGCATTTATGGTCTTTATTTGAAGTAGACATGACACAGGGCCTAGATGTTGTCATAGGGGCGACTGGTGTTTGTTCTAATAGACTGTGTGTGTCCTGTAATGTGAGAGTGTAGTCTCGGTGTGTGTGTGGGTGTGTGTGTGTGTGTGTGTGTGTGTGTGTGTGTGTGTGTGTGTGTGTGTGTGTGTGTGTGTGTGTGTGTGTGTGTGTGTGTGTGAGAATGTGTCTAGTAATGTGATAGAGGAGGGCTTAGGTCCAATGTGTTTATAAGTGAAACAAGGTCAAAAGGGCTAGACTGCGGCGGGTGAATGTCAGCCAGGCCAGTGATGATGCTCCCTACGGTACCTTGCGACCCAGACCTCCTCTTCTGCCCTTGTCTCCGGCAGATCCCTGGGCTCCTCCGGGTCCCTGGAACACCACATTCACATTCAGACTGGCAACGATTTACTCACATGCACTTAGGCTTTAGCTCCATGGGCTAATACCCGAGACACCGTCACCTAATAGGGAACTGTGAAGCTGCACCAAGTATGTATCATGTAAAACGTCTAGCTACAGATCAACTCCTGTCCTCTCCTCTTCTCTCTGCAGCACAGCTGTGGAACACACTCTAAACTGTAACACACTCTAAACTGTAACACACTCTAAACTGTAACACACTCCAGCTTTAACACTCACTCGTTCTAACACTCTAACACTAACTGTAACACACACTAACTGTAACACACACTAACTGTAGGCATCTCTGTTTCCCATGTTTCCTACACAACCATGTGCTTGTTTCTTTTCAGACCGCACGTTGCTCGTGTTTGCTTTTTATCTCCCCCCTAATTAGAGACCTTCTCATCAAGCCATAACAAAGTGCTGAGCACAGCTCAAAAAAAGTCGGAGCTTAAATGTCAACAGGACGAAAGTCTGAGGCTTCTGGAATCAAAGAGAACTGAATGCAGTGGGGCTGTTCATCACTCTGTTGGCCTTTGTTGGAGTCAGGACTGAGACACAGATGAAGGGGTTGATTGTTAGATGTTAACTAGAACCAACACACTTGGCGTAGCTCCCTCCTCAGTTCCATGTGGCAACATGCAGGAGAGAACAGCTGCAGGCCTGACAGGCTGTGGTTGTGGCTACATCAGTGTGTCACAGCATTAAGGGTCCCTGGCAGCCCACTCACCCTGGGTCCAGGGTTCCCGTCCTCCCCTCTGATGCCAGGAGCGCCGCCCGGTCCGGCTGGCCCCTGGAATGTCACACACACACACACACACACACACACACACACACACACACACACACACACACACACACACACACACACACACACACACACACAGGTCTACATCACAGTCTGCTCTCCTATTGGACCAAGCCCAATAGGAGATGTAGATGATAGATGGTGTTAACTACAAAGTGTCTGATTGCTGGGATTGCATCAGACCTGATTTTCTGTGCTTGATTGGTGGTTGGGCCCTAGTCCAATCAACACATGTAGGTAACTAATGTAGCCAAAACACTGAGTCATGGTTCTAATTGATGTTTTGGCATGAGAACACATGTTCTGTCAAACAGCCTGTCAACAACAAGGATGGGCTGGATGGAAAGATGCTCTTAAGGCCACTTAGACTTTAGCTCAGAGGGCTAACATAGTCTGGGTCACACTCACTCTAGATCCTCCAATGCCAGGCTCTCCCTGCAAGCCGTCGCCTCCAGGCTTGCCAGCGGTGCCCTACAGACACCAGGGAAACACACACACACACACACACACACACACACACACACACACACACACACACACACGCACACACACACGCACACACATGCACACACACACACACACACACACGCACACACATACACACACACACACACACACACACACACACACACACACACACACACACACACACACACACACACAACTTTAGTTGTAGTCCACATGTTGTATTATCAGTAGTCCTGTTGTGTATGGTAGCATGGGGATGCTGCAGGGTTTGACTCCAGCAGGTCAACACTTACAGCTTGTCCAGGTGGGCCTCTTCTACCATCAGACCCCTACAGTCACATGACACAGGGAGGGAGGGAGGGAGGACAGAGTGGGGGGAGGGAGGAACCAGGAAACAAGTGTTGGGTGAATGCAGCTTTTGCAGGTGAACAATCTGGTTGTAAAATGGATGCTGTGAGATTTTTAAGATGTTTAGGATTAGAGAAGAGAGAAGGTGGTCATACCTGTCTGCCAGGCTCCCCGGGGCCTCCCTTCTTACCGTCCTCACCTGGCCCTCCCTACGAGGCAGGAGACAATACATTAACAACAGGATGGATGGATGAATGATCATATACAGGTATATATACAGTCTCATATTGTATCACATGTGAATAAGCACACACAACATACAGCAAACATGGCTGCCAGTTAACTACACAGACATGGCTAGCTCCCTAACCATGGGTGCTAGTTAACTACACAGACATGGCTAGCTCCCTAACCATGGGTGCTAGTTAACTACACAGACATGGCTAGCTCCCTAACCATGGGTGCTAGTTAACTACACAGACATGGCTAGCTCCCTAACCATGGGTGCTAGTTAACTACACAGACATGGCTAGCTCCCTAACCATGGGTGCTAGTTAACTACACAGACATGGCTAGCTCCCTAACCATGGGTGCTAGATAACTAGACAGACACTGTGATCTCCCGAGCCAGTTAGCTGACTAGCTGGGGGATCAGGAGGACAGGAGACTATGAGGAGGACATTACCACTGGTCCCACATCGCCAGGGTCTCCTTTAGGGCCAGGAACGGTGTTGTCCTGTCCGGTGGTACCCTGAAACACACAGACACGGTTATTTACCCTAAAACACACACACACTTAGTTATTTACCCTAAAACACACACACACACACACACACACACACACACACACACACACACACACACACACACACAGTTATTTACCCTAAAATACACACACACTTAGTTATTTACCCTAAAACACACACACACACACACACACACACACACACAAACACACAGGCTCATTGTAATGCATTGAATGGAATGGGGAATAGTATCAAACACACATGTGTAAATGTAATTAAAATGAAAACCACTCACTCCTCTCTCATTGCTGTGATATACATTGTATGTGGTAAATGTATATACTTTACGTGATAATATTGACCCAGGGTCAGTCTCCCATCCCTGGCCCTGACTGGAGCCACACTCTGAGGAAGTCAACACTGACCTGGTGTCAGATCAGATCGTAATGAACGGGTAGTCAGATACTCACAGGGTCTCCTCTGATGCCAGTGTCTCCTGTGTCTCCTGCCTGTCCCTTCAGTCCTTTAGGTCCCTGAACACAGACACACACAACAGGGTTAGTGAGAGGTCGACCATGTCACAATCATGGCAATGCATGGATGAGTATCGAGATGATGGAGATGATGAGTGTGTGTGTGTGTGTGTGTGTGTGTGTGTGTGTGTCTGTGTGTGTGTGTGTGTGTGTGTGTGTGTGTGTGTGTGTGTGTGTGTGTGTGTGTGTGTGTGTGTGTGTGTGTGTGGTGGGTGTGTGTAAGCTGTGATGCTCTCAGGAGCCACTCACCCTTCTCCCAGGGTTCCCTCTGTCTCCTGGGGGTCCAGCAACACCAAATTTACCCTGATGCAAGACAACAGATATCAACCAATCACAATCACACACTCAAGCATATGGACTTCACATTCATCCAGTGGAGGCTGGTGGGTTAGGGTTAGGGTTAGGGTTAGGGTTAGGGTTAGAGAAGAGAAGTGAGGACGGGCTCAATGTGATGCATCCTCCCCTGGGTTCATCATACTCTAATAACTAAGCTCCGGCTTATGGGAACATCTTAAATGTTAGCAGAGGCATTGAGGTTGATTTACACAGAGCTTTATAAAGTCTTGGATAGGAACAGGGAGGCCAAGCTGTCAGAAGCGTTCAGCGTTCCCATGAAGCTGTGGATGGCCTTCCAGACTGTGAATGCTGCCCAGACTTCCCACTGGGCTGGAGGATCATACCAATGGCCCACACCACAGCCTAATGGTTTGTAAGCAGACCTTTAGTGTTGAAGGTTTCTCTTACCTCTTCTCCATTGATGCCATCTAGACCGATCTCTCCGTAGTCACCCTGTAACAGGACATGTGTTCAACTGGGTTAAACATCACCATTCATATTCAAACAATATCTCATTACAATTAAATCATCCATCAAATAAACAGTGACTACAGTATATTTTTTAAAACGCACCTTCTCGCCAGAGTAGCCACGAGAACCCTGAAACACAGAGGAGAAATCATGTGAGATTCTGTTGAATGCTCCTGTAACTAATACCATATGCTTTCATAACTTCACATATGATAATAACCCAAAGACAGCTGATTAAATCTATTGATTGATCAATGTATTGAATGATAAGTGTAATGATCCTGTAAGGCCAGGTGGACTCCCTACCTTGACGCCCCTCTGTCCGGGACAACCCTGGAAACCTTGAGTTCCGTTCACACCAGGAGGACCTCTGTCTCCCTGTTATTGGGTGGAGGAATAGAGAAGTGTGAGGTGTAACACACACACACATGCAGGCACAGGCACTCTGCACACACACACACACACACACACACACACAGATATGAGGAGACTTACGGGACCACCCTCATCTCCGGGATGTCCAGTGAATCCTGCTCCTCCTGGACCGCCCTGCAACACAACAACACAGCAACACACACGTTCAGCTCCACTAGAAACACAATCTTTACATAAATATTTCACACTTCACAATTCATTTTCACACAAGAAAAACAAAGGCATTCAATCAGACTAGATAGAGAACTCATTTTCAGAGGACGTTTCATCTTGTATTTCACAGGTAAATATACATAAGTTGACATAAGTACAGGTCATGCTGAAGGAGGTTAGTAACCTTGGGTCCGGGGAGGCCCACACTTCCTCTGTCTCCTCGGCTGCCTGTACACTTGCATGGTACGGCACAGCACTCCCGCTCAGCGATGTTGTCCTGGAGACAAACACACACAGAGAGGGTCATCAGGATGGGACATAGTAAAAGAACATAAATAACAAACAACACTAACTAACTAACACTTGTCTTAGTCTAAACCAGCAAACACAGGGAGTTTCAATGTATATCTCTTCAACTTGACTGGGACTTGACCATTACCTCCAGAGTAGGGGAGGCTAGTGGAGGTAGAAATCGAATGATGGGCTCATTGTAATGCATGGAACGGTATTTGACGGTATACCGTTCCTCATTCCATGCCATGCATTACAATTAACTTGTCCTCCTATTTCTACCTCCACTAGCCTCCCCTGCTCCAGAGGTATACCTGGGTTGTAGTCCGGTCACAGGCCTGTATCTTTCTGCAGTATCTGTTCCTTAGATGGCTGAGTTGGTTTGTATAGTACAGGTCTGTAGTGCAGGGGTTCCCAAACTTTTAGATCTTGCGACCCCAAATTCACATCAATAATTTCCTGTGACCCCAACAACTTAATTGAACCCCAAAACACAGCAATATAGGCTACAGGTGCAATACACAGACATTGTTTGTCTTCATGTGAAGTAAAAATGACTGTGTCTTATATATCAAATCATAGAGGTTAGCTTAATTTTCTCAGGGGACCCCAAGTTTGGGAACCGCTGCTGTAGTGAACCATCCCTCACCAGCTCTTCCAGCAGCTCGTAGTCCAGGTCCATGACGTTGACGCGCAGGGGTCGGGTGTATCTGAAGCCCCGCCCAAACTCCAGTAGCACCGCCTCCTCGAACCTTGGCACACGCTCCAGACCAACCAGGATAAAGCTGTTCACACCTGATAGAACACACACAACACTCATTACCTAGCTGCCTACAGTCAGCTGACAAACCTACACTGTTCAAATCAAATCCTTGTTGATCGTCCTCACCTGAGAGGCGCAGATCTTCAACCTTCCTCTTCATCTCAGAGTACTGGCTGTCCAGACCATCAGTCAGGTGGATCACAACCTGCACACGCCCAGAGAGACATCATCATTAAGTTTGCAGACGACACAACGGTGATCGGTCTCATCAGCAACAACGATGAGTCGGCCTACAGGGAGGAGGTCCAGCACCTAACAGTGTGGTGCAACGACAATAACCTGGCTCTCAACACCAAGAAGACCAAAGAACTCATTGTGGACTTCAGGAAGTCTAAAGCTGGCGCACACACCCCCATCCTCATCAACGGGACTGAGGTGGAGCGAGTCACCAGCTTCAAGTTTCTGGGTGTCCACATCTCTGAGGACCTCTCCTGGACCCTCAACACCTCCACCCTGATAAAGAAGGCTCACCAGCGTCTCTTCTTCCTGAGGAGACTAAAGAAGGTCCATCTATCTCCTCAGATCCTGGTGAACTTCTACCGCTGCACCATCGAGAGTATCCTTACCAACTGTGTCACAGTATGGTATGGCAACTGCTCGGCATCGGACCGGAAAGCACTGCAGAGGGTGGTGAAAACTGCCCAACGCATCACCGGTTCCTCACTCCCCTCCATCGAGGCTGTCCAGGGCAAACGATGCTTGCGTAAGGCACGCAGCATCGTCAAGGACATCTCTCACCCCAACCATAGACTTTTCACCCCACTCCCCTCCGGGAGGCGCTACAGGTCTCTCCGCACCCGAACCAGTAGGTTCAGAGGCAGCTTCTTCCCTGCGGCTGTCACCCTGCTGAACACGAACACTACACCTACCTGACAACCTACTACCCCCGCAACCCCCCCCCCCCCCCCACCCGGACAATTGCACTATTGCACTATTACTCCCCTCCCCTGCTCTTACTCTTACTCAATACCACTGCTCTTCTGTACATACCTGTCCATACTGTTCATACTGTTCATAATGCACATAATGCACATATCCTATATTTTCTTTAATACTACTGCACATACTGTAGATACTTGTTTATACTGTTTATACGGCATTCCATATTTATATTTATTCTGCATCTACCTCATGTTACTGTTAATACATATATACTGCTAGACTGCATTACCTATACAGCTCGTATGCTGCTACACTGCTCATACTGTAACTATTTATTCTGCTATAATGCTACTGCTACTCACATACTGCTATACTGCACTGCTATATATACTGCTTATACTATACTATATTATACTGCACTACTACTGATCATATATTGCACTACCTGTAAATACTGTTCATTGCACTTTCTGCTATTTTGCACTTCTGGTTAGACGCTAACTGCATTTCGTTGTCTCTGTACTTGTACTCTGCACAATGACAATAAAGTTGAATCTAATCTAATCTAATCTAATCATCATTTCATTCAATATTTACAATTCACATTTTCACCATATTCCATGTATGTGGTGATCAGTGGAGACCGGTCGAGGTAAATATATCAGTGGACGGGCTCATTGTGATGCATGGAAATGGAATGAGGAATGGTATCAAAAACACACGTCCAATTTCTACCTCGACCAGCCTCCCCTGGTGGTGATCCATATCTAGAATAAAACCACAACCCAGTTATGCAGACTCACCTTGACGGCGTCGGGAGCCCGGCTCTTAAAGTGGTTCTTGTAGGCATCGATGGTCTTGCCGTTGAGGACGTAGGGGCCTCGGCTGCGCAGCGCTCTGAAGGCCTCAAACAGCACGTCAGCGTTGTCTGTGAAGTCCAGCAAGACCGGCTCGGAGGCTGAGTCCATGGCCAACATGCCCACCTGGGACAGGAGAACATCCACAACACAGTCAGAGTACTACTGAGACATGCCATACACAACTCACTGAGAATTCTATTTGTTTTGGCAGTGGAGATCAAAAACAAATGGTGTCTTGGCCTTTGGCTTTGTCAGCGTTTGTTAGAACAATGGACAATCACTCATGTTAATAAATGACATGATGATGTTGGTGTTGATCCCTGCTTGCCCACCTGTACGGAGGGCATCTGTCCCGAGGAACAGCTGATGCCTGCCATCTTGGAGATCCTCTGGAGGATGGCGCCCATCTTGGTCTGGAGGTTGGTCTGGGCGGCGAAGATGTTCTGGGACGACACGTCGAAGCCCACCAACACCTCCAGGTTACAGGCTGAGAGAGAGAGAGAGAGAGAGGTGAGATGGTGGTTGGCTGCTTGGCTGGCTGGTTGGTTAGTTGGTTAGTTGGTTTCATGATACACATACTGTATTTTATCAAAGCAAGCACTTTCATTTTCTTACATCTAATATGCTGTATCTCTATTCCATGTCGTCTTCTATCGGTAAAATGATACCTGTTAATATATACTGTACAATAAAGTGAAACGGTTAAACCTCCATGACCCTCACCTCTGATGGGCTCCTGTGCTCCCGTACACAGCTTGATGCCCTTCACCTCATCGTCCAGCGTCTCCAGGATCTGCTCGTTGAGTTCTGACAGCTCCTGGAAGGTGCTGGCCCGGGCCACCGTGGTGGCCTCACTCCCCAGGTTGTTGAGCTCATCCTCGATGTCTCCGACCCCCACAGCGTAGATCCTAACACCCGTGGCTTTCAGTCCCAGGGCCGCCGTCTTGCCGTCGTCTGAGGAGCGCCCCCCGGTGACGATCATGAGGATCTGCGGGATGCCCTCGTCCTTGCGGCTGCCCTTGGCCTTGATGAAGTGGTTTTCCTGCACGTGGCGGATGGCAGCGCCTGTGTTGATGCGACGACCACCCTTGTACTCCGTATTGCTGATGGCGCTGATGATGTCATCCTAGAGTAAATTAATGAATCAGTGAATGAACTTCATTTTGACAATCTTAGAATGCATATAATGTTGTTTCAACGATGAGAAAACAACAATACACACATAAAAAATCACTGTGGATACAAACGTAAAAGTTCAGAAGGGCAAAAGAATGGACCATTGGGCTGAGACTGGCTATACATTTGGTACTCTAAAGCCATTTGCACACTGCCCATACAAACCCCAACAATTCTAAAGAATGTTCTAAAAGCCAACTGTCAAAACAATGCCATTATCACAGCGTTGATAAACACAGCTGGATACTGACCTTGTTATTGTAGGTGTTGAGGAAGAAGGTGTCGGTGACGTCTGTAGCATAGTGCGCCAGTCCTATCTGGATGTTGTCCCTCTCCGTGAAAAACAGGTCTATCAGGTTCAGGATGAAGTCCATCACCTCCTTGAAGTTGTCTCTGCCCAGGTTGATGGAGCCGTCCACCAGGAACACAATGTCAGCTGCCTTAGGCTTGGGGAGACCTGTTGCAGGGGGGGTGAATGAATTAAAATGTGTGTGTGTGTGCGTACATTTTGAGTATTGAGTGAGTAAGGGGGAGAATTAGTTAAAGTGAGAGAGAGAGAAAGAAGTGAATAATTCCAGTAGACCATCCAGCCGTGGCATCATGACTCACCTGAGTCCTCGAAGTCCACGGTAGGCACCTCAGGGATGGTCCCGTTGAGCCTGGCGATGAACCTCTCCTTTATGACAGGCAGGCCAGGGAAGGTAGGCACTTGGAGGACGTCCCCAGAGCTGGTGGCGATCTGGTTCAGCTGCCTGGAGTCTGCGCCGCCTGCCCCGATACCAATGCAGTTGACCCTGGATGCCTTCAGCAGCGGCCCATACACGGACACGTCCGTAGGGGAGCGGCCTCCCGTCAACACCACCAAGTGCTGTGACGCTTCGGCGAGGCGGACCCCTGAGGCGGGCTTCAGCTCGTTGCGGATTACGTACTCGATGGCCGAGGCCAGGTCGGGGGAGCGGCCGCCCATCTGGCGGAGCCTCTTGACAGCAGAGAGCACGGCTGGCTTGTTGTTGTGAGAGTTGAGGGAGAACTCAGTCTTGACCTTGTCTGAGTACTGGACCACAGAGACGCGCACCTGGGTACAACACAATACAATGTCACTATATTAGTCCCTCTGTTGTATTTGTCTTTGGCTCTGGACACATACATGCATGCACGCACACACAGACGCAGCATACGCACACACGCTCACACACGCGCACACACAGACCTGTTCAGGCTGCACGTCCAGCTGCTGGACGATGTTTACGATGAAGTCACGGATGTGGGCGATGCCCTGGGCGCCCGTGGCGTCAGACCCGTCGATGAGGAAGATGATGTCCTTCCTCCCCATGTTGAGGTTGTCTGGGAAGAGTCACAAAAACACAGTGTCACACAGGAATATTGGGAGTCACTCAGAGATCAACAGGTCAACACTGCTTAAATCCAAAAAGAAATAGAACAAAACTATATGATTCAAAAATGGTTGTTTTTGAGTGCATTACTACTGGGGAATATAACCACCTAAAACATTTAACAGAACTACTCATCTATTGTGTACGGGGGTCCCATACTACAGCATCTCTTACCAACATCCACAGTGGTGGGGACAAAGCTGCTGGAGATGTCCGTGGTAGTCATGGTGTTGACTGAGGCGACCAGCTGCTGCTCCACAGAGGGCAGCTGTTGAAAGCTGTTGACGGTGAAGACCAGCTCTGGTTTCAGAGAGATCTGCCTCAGCTCGTTGGGGTCTGCGTTCCTCGCCCCGATGGCCAGTGGCGCCACCATGGAACTCTTCAGCTTATGGGCTGGGCCGGAGACGTCGTCAGAGGACTTGCCCCCCGTGACCAGGATGAGGAACTGCGGCACGCCCTCCTCGATGCGGCTGCCCGCCGACCGCTGGTAAATGTTCCTGGAGACCCATTCAATGGCGTGGCCCGTGTTGAGGCGGTTACCTCCCCTGCTGCGGAGCCGTCTCACGGCCTGCCGGACCTCGTCCTTGGTGGAGTGTTCGTTCAGGAGGAATTCCGGCTATGGAGTGCATGGGTCATTCACTCAGTGTACAAAGTGAATTAAATTTAGAAATCCTCATAAAAAAACAATGGTAAAGGTTCAAATCGTTAATTCAGTTCAGGCATAGAGTGTATTGAATCTCAAATTGACCCCAATCCTGATATAAAAACAACAACAACTGATGCTCCAGTTGCCCTACTACGGCCCGTGCCCCTGGTTGTGACCTCCTACCTTGGCGTCTTCGCTGTACTGGACCACCGACACGCGGACATTATCCAGACCCACGTCCAGCTTCTCCACCACGCGGAGGATCATGTCTCGGATGGCGGGGAACTCAGAACGCACCGGCGTCGAACCATCGATGAGGAAGACCACGTCTCTCTTGTCTCCGCCGGTGGTGACGACGGTGGTGGTCACTAAAAGAGAGAAGACAGACATGTTAGGTTGAATAGGCGTTGATCAAATGCTGTCCAAATATAGGTTAAGAATGTAATGTACTACTGGACACACAAATACAAATCTGTATTTACCACACTACAATGAGAACCATTTACCTATTACAATGTTACTTGCTGTTGCTAGAGTAATTACATAGTTGTTACACAGGCATAGGGCAACATGACATTAATAACAGACAGAGAAAGATTACCATCCACAGTGGGGAACACGGGGCGCAGCCTGGCGATGTCGTCGTCCGACAGCTCTGTGAGTGTGGTGATCAGTTCGTCCTGGACAGTGTAGAGGCCTGGGAAGTCATCCACGACGTGGGCAAAGTTAGGGACGTAGGAAACCACCTGCAGCTCCTGAGGGTTGACATCTCTGGTCCCAATGCTGAAGGGCAGAACCCCAGACTGCTTCAGGGACATGGCGGGTCGACTGATGTCATCTGTGGAGCTCCCTCCAGAGACGACAATGAGGAACTGAGGGACGCCTTCTTGCTTCCTCCCGCCGCGTGCTGCCGTCAGCACGTCACGACTGACGAACTCCACGGCCTGGCCCAGGTTACGCTGGCGCCCGCCTCTCTGCCTCAGGCCCTTCACGGCGTTCAGGATGCCCTCCTTGGTGGTGTGGGAGTTGAGGTAGATGTCCGCCGTCGGGGAGTCGCCGTACTGCACCACACCCACCCGGATCTTGTTCTCGCCTACGTTGAGGTTCTCCACAATCCTGCGGATAAACTCCTGGATGATGGGGAACTCGCGCCCGACACCGTCGGAACCATCCACCAGGAACACAATGTCCTTCCTAGGACCCTGGGACTCAGCTGAAAGGAGAGGGAAAAAATACAATAAAATCAACCACTGCTCATTATATTTAGTATATAGTGCAGTGATACTCAATCCTGGTCCTGGAGAGCCGCAGTGGGTCATGATTTTTGTACCAGCCTAGTGCTATTACACCTGGTTGAATCATTCAAATTATCATCAAGACCTTGATTAGCTGAATCAGGTGTGTCTGGTCTTGTATATGGATTTTCCTGCTAAAGGAAAAGGTTATGGATAAATAAAACATAGTAAATGGGATAATGCAAACTTTCAGATTAATGTTTTTACAGCGGTGTTCAATATCAATTTCAAGTGATGATTGAACACTTCAGTTGAAGGAATCATCCTCTTCATTGTCTTACCTGCTGGACCAGTGAATGTGATGGGGTCAGGATACCTGGCTCTGACAACTCGTGACAAAACAGAGAAGAGCTCTGCCTGGATGTTTGGGAGGTTTCGCACATCGCGGACAGAGAAGGTTTCGTTGGGGGAAGTTGAGATGGACTGCATCTCCCGGTAGTCAGCATTGTTAAAGCCAATACTGACAGGAACCACACCGATCCGCTTCAGGGCCATCGCCCATGGTCCAACACTATCACTAGACCTTTCACCACTAAGCAGAATGAGAATCTGTGGAACACCCTCCAGCCGCCTGCTTCCAGAGGAGGCAGTAAAGACATTGCCTCTGACATACTGGAGGGCTGCCCCAGTGTTGAGGGGTCTCCCCCCTTTGAGTGTGAGGCCTCTGACTGCATTTATAACACTGTCTTTGGTTGTGTAGGTGTTGAGATAGAAATTGGTTGTGGCGTCACTGCTGTACTGGACCACAGAAACTCTGTCTTTGCTCTCCCCCAGATTGAACCTCCCCACTACTCTCTGTATAAAGTCACGTACAGCTGGAAAGTAATTTCTAGCATCATCAGATCCATCGACCAAAAAGACGACGTCCCTCTTGACCTCTTCAGGTTGAGCTACAAATAACAATAAATGTAGGTTGCGTTTTGCACAATGTCTCATAAAATGGAAAGGAACTTACTTCAAATGATCATAGCCAATGTTCTTTTGCCATTTTTTAAGAAATTAAGAATATAATCATGTTGTTGAAAATTAAAAAGAATAATGAATAATTCTGACACAGAATTTCTATATACAATAAGAATCTGTAAAATACAGAAATATAGAATATTCTGTGAAACATGAAGAACAACATTCATCACACTATGAAGACTTACCTATAAGAGTGGTGTGTTTCAAAGTGAACAGTACATCTAGCAATGTGTCGGGGAGTTCTCCAAAGTCAGTGATGGGAAAAACAAAGTTAGTGTTGGAAGCTGTGGCGGGAAGACCATTAGGATCTGTGCCGATGCTGAAGCTCACAACGCCGAGATCTCTGAGTGACGCAGTCGATTGTCTAACACTATCACTGGATGCTCCTCCTGTGAGCAGTATCAGTACTTGAGGAACCCCTTCAAGATGCCGACTCCCAGACAGGGTAATGAAGACGTTGTCCCTGACATACTGCAGTGCTGCTCCAGTTGTGCGTGGTCTTCCTCCCTTATGCTTCAATGTTCTAATCTTACTGATGACAACGTCCTTGGTGGAATAGGAGCTCAGGTGGAAGTAGACTACTGCATCTCTGCTGAACTGGACCACTGCTACTCTGTCTCTGTCTTCGGCAACGTCCAGGTTTTCCACAACTCTTCTCATGAAGTCACGCATGGCAGGAAACCCGCTACGGCTGTCGTCAGAACCGTCGATGAGGAAAACAACATCACGCCGTCCCAAACGCACTTCCACTAAGGAGGACATCACATGGTGACTTAACAAGATGCAGCTCTGGCCACAGAGAGAGGGCATAACATGCTATAACCATTTGGCATAGCAAAAGAATAGAAAGAAGTCAAACAAATTTTGCGAACACCATTCCAGCGTAAAATGGTGAGAGTCAAGCCAGTAGTGACACTTTGAAAGATGTAAAGCAAGAATTGTGACAAATCACCCAGCATTTCATTTCAAAATGCTACTTGTATGAAAGCAAATAGGAAAACTTGAACACTGTTTCACCACATGCCATTCATTGCAAGAGTAGATACAGTGGCTCATTGTTCTCTTTCATTGAAGGACAATGGCAAATTAAGTCCAATACTGAGTCAAAAGCGGAATGATCTATGATATAGGCTAATTCAGGAGTAGCGGTCTATCTTGAAGGGGAGAGCTCACGAGAAATAAGATCCATTATTCTCCCATTGGATAATAATGTCAGACAACAGAGTGGAAGGTCAACCCCATGATTCAAAGGGATTCACAAGTGTCAAGAAGCAGCCAAGAGAAAAAGTTTGTTCAACATCTCTTCCTTACCCAAAATCCCTGCATTTCTCTCAGCAGTTATACTCATTGAAGACAAAAGTTGTTTTTCCAACCTATACAGTTCAGAGTACTCTGAAAACCTAAGTGCCAAAGAGGGATTGAAGGAGAGTGCTTGCAGGTCTTCTATGTTTGTATCTTTGGACCCAACAGAGATGACCGTGATGCCCTGTTTCTGCAGAGCATCAGCAGCAGGGTGCATCAGGTCTGTGGATCTTCCTCCGCTCAGAATAACTAACAGCTGTGGGACACCGAGGAGGCGTCTGCTTCCAGCTGAACCTGTGAAAACATTGTCCCTAAGGTACCGGAGAGCTGTTCCAGTGTTGCGGTACGGACCTCCCTTATGACTCAGACCTCTAACAGTGTCAATAACCTCTTCCTTTGTGGTGTAGGTGTTAAGATACAAGTGGACCTCTGGATCTCTGCTGTACTGGACCACTGAAACTTGATCTTTGTTCTCCTCCACATTGAGTTTCTCCACCACTCTCTGAACAAAATCACGCACCGCTGGGAATCCATTCCGAGTGTCGTCAGAACCATCCAGCAGGAATACTATGTCCCTTTTTGATACTTAATTTCAGATAAAGAACACATCAAACATAATTAGTGGAAGTAATCTGTCAACTCTAGAAAAACTATGCTTAGACTAATAATGTCTTGATTATTTCAAAATGAATGAACTAATTACCTGGAGAGCAACTGCAGCTGAATGAAAGTAAACATTGATGCTATAATGAAGAGATCGACGCCTATTTAAGGAATAGGTACTCGTCTCAATTGTTGTGTTCAAAGGCAATGGAAAACAGAAGGGTTCAGTTTTAAGAGTTAAGTTGGGAATATTGCAAAGCAATATTCTGAATGTAAAGTCTGAATGTAAAACAGAAGCATTCCTTCTGAAGATTCAAGACTTTGAAAGTAAAACGTATGAAGAGAAAAGGAGAAATATATGACAGAAAACATGATCAAGATTTATGGCAAATCAGAGTTAAAAAAAAAAGCAACTTTTCATTGTAAAAAGGGACCACCATTGACAGTGGGCGGGTATTTTCCAAATAAGCGTTTTGCTTACAGACAGGATTTTGGAGAGTAAAGACAACATAAATATTGCTCAAATAAGTGTTGGTATAAACCAGTAAAAGAGTTTACAACATCACAAAACTTATTACAAACCTTGAAGCTAATACAATAGTGTCAGTGATATGCAAACAAAAATGATTTACCTATAACACCGGGACTGGAGACTTGGGTAATGGATGATAAAAGCTCAGATTGCAGGCCTGGTAGGTCTGAGAAGTCCCGCGCCCGCAGGATGAGCTGAGGGTCAGATGTGATTGACTGTATTTCTCTGGAGTCAGCCTGTCTGATGGCCACACCGATACTCTGAACTCCGAGATCTTTCAAATCAAAGGCTGCTTGGCCAACATTATCACTGGACCGCCCCCCACTCAGAAGAATAAGTATCTGAGGGACGCCCTCTTGGCGTCTGCTTCCAGAAGAGGCGGAAAAGACGTTGTCCCTGACGTACTGGAGGGCTGCCCCAGTGTTGAGGGGTCTCCCTCCTCTGTGCCTCAGGCCTCTAACAGTTTCAAGAACTTCCTCCTTTGTGTTGTAAGTGTTCAGATAGAAATGGGCCTCTTGATCTCTACTGTACTGAACCACAGAGATACGGTCTTTGTTTGGTCCCACATTGAGTTTCCCCAACACTTTATGGATAAAATCACGCATTGCTGTGAATCCATTCCTTGTGCCATCAGAACCATCCAAAAGGAATACAATATCTCTGGGACCTATAAGGCTTGCTCCTATTAAATAAACATGAAGAGAAAGGATTTCTAAAACTTTAAACGTCTACCAAGTGTTGCAAACTCATCTTGAAATAGGAAAGCTGATCAGATTAAATAGACAGCAAACATATATCGTAATTACACAAAGGGCAAATACTGAAAGGTTCATTAGTATGTTCATCAGGATACAATACAATTAATATTAAGTATTTTAAAAAATCATGAATATTAACACAAGAGCCTTGAATATGGCTAAACTGAAAATGTACGAAAGGCGTCTTACCGATTGAGGTAATGTTAAAAGTGTCAACTTTAGAGAGGATCTGCTCTTGGATGTTTGAGAGGTCAGTGAATTCAGACACTGAAACAGCATAACTTGGATTGAAAGAAATTCGCTGAAGCTCAGTTCTGTCTGACCCTTGTGATCCAAGGCTGACAATCATGACACCATGCTCCTTCAGGGTAGAGGCTGGTGTATCAACATCATCAGTGGACCGCCCACCACTCAACAGAAACAGTATTTGAGGGACACCCTCTTGATGTCTGCTTCCAGAGGAGGCAGTAAAGATGTTGTCACTAACGTACTGGAGAGCTGCCCCAGTGTTGATTGGTCTACCTCCTTTGTGCCTCAGGCCTCTAACAGTGTCAAGAATTTCCTCCTTTGTGTTGTAAGTGTTCAAATAGAAATTGACATGTTGATCTCTACTGTACTGAACCACAGAAACACGGTCTTTGTTCTCCTCCACATTGAGTTTCTCCACCATTCTCTGAACAAAGTCACGCATTGCTGGGAATCCATTCCTTGTACCATCGGAACCATCCAGAAGGAATACCACATCCTTTCTGGCGGTTGTTTGCTCCACTAGGAGTATTAGAAATAAAAAGAGAAAATCATGTCAACATTTTTTCATTGAACCTGAGTATGAAATATGTGTGTGTGTTATTTTACTTTTCTGACATATCCCAAGAGATATTTCAGAAATGCCTAAAGGATTATCCACATAAGCTTACCTATGAATGTTGGGGTTGTGGGTGTCACCTCAACAAGTACAGTTTTGAGCGAGGAGAAAAACTGCTGCTGGACAGTGGGGAGGTCAGAGAATTCAGACACAGATTGGGCATAACTAGGACCAGTGACAATCTTTTCAACCTCTCTGCTGGAATTTCTGGTTCCAATGCCAAATATCAAGACGCCACTCTCTTTGAGGGCAGAGGCTGGAGTATCAACATTATCACTGGACCTCCCGCCACTCAGCAGAATCAGTAACTGAGGGACGGCCTCTTGGCGTCTGCTACCAGAGGAGGCAGTGAAGACGTTATCCCTCACGTACTGGAGAGCTGCCCCGGTGTTCAGGGGTCTACCTCCTTTGTGCCTCAGGACTCTAACAGTGTCAAGAATTTCCTCCTTTGTGTGGTAAGTGTTCAGATAGAAATGGACTTGTTGATCTCTACTGTACTGGACCACAGAAACACGGTCTTTGTTCTCCTCCACATTGAGGTTCTCCACCACTTTCTGAACAAAGTCACGCATTGCTGGGAATCCATTCCTTGTGCCATCAGAACCATCCAGAAGGAATACCACATCCTTTCTGGCGGGGTCATGATCAACTGAGAAAACAAAGAGATTATATCAATGAAATAAATGTGGTGTTAAAGGCCCAATGAAACGCTAACACCCAATGGTGATCAAGGCCCAACTGACTTGTTGCTGTCTGTATTCATGACATGATCGGTGGCAATATGAGGAGACATACCTAACACTGTTGTTGATTCTGGAGTAACTTCAATTCCCACTGCCTCCACTGAGGACAGGAGTTGCTGTTGGACACTGGGAAGGTCAGTGAAGTCAGACACAGACAGAGCATAACTGGGATCATGTGATATCCTCTGCAATTCTCTGCTATCAGAGCTCCTTGTTCCAATTCCAAAGACCAAGACCCCAAGCTCCTTCAGAGCAGAGGCTGGTGTGTCAACATTGTCAAAGGACCTTCCACCACTCAGCAGTATCAGAATCTGTGGAACACCTTCCAGGCGCCTACTTCCAGCAGACACAGTGAAGACATTGTCCCTCACATAGTGAAGAGCTGCCCCAGTGTTGAGGGGTCTCCCGCCTTTGTGCCTCAGACCTCTGACAGTGTCAAGAACCTCTCCCTTTGTTGTGTATGTGTTCAGATAGAATTGTGCGGCTGGATCTCTGCTGTACTGAACCACTGAGACGCGATCTTTGTTCTCATCCACATTGAGTGTCTCCACTACTCTTTGGACAAAGTCAAGCATGGCTGGGAATCCATTCCTAGTGGCATCAGTGCCATCCAGCAAGAACACAACATCCCTCCTGGGAGCCCGATGCTCAACTACGGAATATCAAAGTTTGAAAGAGAGTCAAATTACATGCTGCATCCGGAACATACAGGAAAAAGCTACTATGGTCACATAGGAGTCACCCCTTTCCCCGTACTTATGCTAGGGAACATTGCTACAGAGCTATACATCTAAAATGGAATCATTAAGGAAGGCCTCAATGGAAATGGAAATTATCAAGACTGTACATTTTTCCAATATTGGTTAGACTTTGAATTCCACGTGTAATTACACTGTAGTAAGGACAGTGTAAAGTGTTACGTAAATGTCTTACCTATTACTGTTGGTGTCGTGGGGGTGCCCTGTACACCGACTGTGCTCACGGCAAAAAGTAGCTGCTCTTGGACATTGGGGAGGTCAGTGAATTCAGACACTGAGAGAGCATGACTAGGTTCAGAGGATATCTTCTGCAATTCTCTGCCATCAGAGCCCCTTGTTCCAATTGCAAACACCAAGACCCCAAGTTCCTTGAGAGCAGATGCCGGTGTATCTACATTGTCAACGGACCTTCCACCACTCAGCACAATCAGTATCTGAGGGACGCCCTCTTGGCGTCTGCTTCCAGAGGAGGCAGTAAGGACATTGTCCCTCACGTACTGGAGAGCTGCCCCGGTGTTGAGGGGTCTACCTCCTTTGTGCCTCAGGCCTCTAACAGTGTCAAGAATTTCCTCCTTTGTGTTGTAAGTGTTCAGATAGAAATTGACATGTTGATCTCTACTGTACTGAACCACAGAAACACGGTCTTTGTTCTCCTCCACATTGAGTTTCTCCACCATTCTCTGAACAAAGTCACGCATTGCTGGGAATCCATTCCTTGTACCATCGGAACCATCCAGAAGGAATACCACATCCTTTCTGGCGGTTGTTTGCTCCACTAGGAGTATTAGAAATAAAAAGAGAAAATCATGTCAACATTTTTTCATTGAACCTGAGTATGAAATATGTGTGTGTGTTATTTTACTTTTCTGACATATCCCAAGAGATATTTCAGAAATGCCTAAAGGATTATCCACATAAGCTTACCTATGAATGTTGGGGTTGTGGGTGTCACCTCAACAAGTACAGTTTTGAGCGAGGAGAAAAACTGCTGCTGGACAGTGGGGAGGTCAGAGAATTCAGACACAGATTGGGCATAACTAGGACCAGTGACAATCTTTTCAACCTCTCTGCTGGAATTTCTGGTTCCAATGCCAAATATCAAGACGCCACTCTCTTTGAGGGCAGAGGCTGGAGTATCAACATTATCACTGGACCGCCCGCCACTCAGCAGAATCAGTAACTGAGGGACGGCCTCTTGGCGTCTGCTACCAGAGGAGGCAGTGAAGACGTTATCCCTCACGTACTGGAGAGCTGCCCCGGTGTTCAGGGGTCTACCTCCTTTGTGCCTCAGGACTCTAACAGTGTCAAGAATTTCCTCCTTTGTGTGGTAAGTGTTCAGATAGAAATGGACTTGTTGATCTCTACTGTACTGGACCACAGAAACACGGTCTTTGTTCTCCTCCACATTGAGGTTCTCCACCACTTTCTGAACAAAGTCACGCATTGCTGGGAATCCATTCCTTGTGCCATCAGAACCATCCAAAAGGAATACCACATCCTTTCTGGCGGGGTCATGATCAACTGAGAAAACAGAGAGATTATATCAATGAAATAAATGTGGTGTTAAAGGCCCAGTGAAACGCTAACACCCAATGGTGATCAAGGCCCAACTGACTTGTTGCTGTCTGTATTCATGACATGATCGGTGGCAATATGAGGAGACATACCTAACACTGTTGTTGATTCTGGAGTAACTTCAATTCCCACTGCCTCCACTGAGGACAGGAGTTGCTGTTGGACACTGGGAAGGTCAGTGAAGTCAGACACAGACAGAGCATAACTGGGATCATGTGATATCCTCTGCAATTCTCTGCTATCAGAGCTCCTTGTTCCAATTCCAAAGACCAAGACCCCGAGCTCCTTCAGAGCAGAGGCTGGTGTGTCAACATTGTCAGAAGACCTTCCACCACTCAGCAGTATCAGAATCTGTGGAACACCTTCCAGGCGCCTACTTCCAGCAGACACAGTGAAGACATTGTCCCTCACATAGTGAAGAGCTGCCCCAGTGTTGAGGGGTCTCCCGCCTTTGTGCCTCAGACCTCTGACAGTGTCAAGAACCTCTCCCTTTGTTGTGTATGTGTTCAGATAGAATTGTGCGGCTGGATCTCTGCTGTACTGAACCACTGAGACGCGATCTTTGTTCTCATCCACATTGAGTGTCTCCACTACTCTTTGGACAAAGTCAAGCATGGCTGGGAATCCATTCCTAGTGGCATCAGTGCCATCCAGCAAGAACACAACATCCCTCCTGGGAGCCCGATGCTCAACTACGGAATATCAAAGTTTGAAAGAGAGTCAAATTACATGCTGCATCCGGAACATACAGGAAAAAGCTACTATGGTCACATAGGAGTCACCCCTTTCCCCGTACTTATGCTAGGGAACATTGCTACAGAGCTATACATCTAAAATGGAATCATTAAGGAAGGCCTCAATGGAAATGGAAATGATCAAGACTGTACATTTTTCCAATATTGGTTAGACTTTGAATTCCACGTGTAATTACACTGTAGTAAGGACAGTGTAAAGTGTTACGTAAATGTCTTACCTATTACTGTTGGTGTCGTGGGGGTGCCCTGTACACCGACTGTGCTCACGGCAAAAAGTAGCTGCTCTTGGACATTGGGGAGGTCAGTGAATTCAGACACTGAGAGAGCATGACTAGGTTCAGAGGATATCTTCTGCAATTCTCTGCCATCAGAGCCCCTTGTTCCAATTGCAAACACCAAGACCCCAAGTTCCTTGAGAGCAGATGCCGGTGTATCTACATTGTCAACGGACCTTCCACCACTCAGCACAATCAGTATCTGAGGGACGCCCTCTTGGCGTCTGCTTCCAGAGGAGGCAGTAAGGACATTGTCCCTCACGTACTGGAGAGCTGCCCCGGTGTTGAGGGGTCTACCTCCTTTGTGCCTCAGGCCTCTAACAGTGTCAAGAATTTCCTCCTTTGTGTTGTAAGTGTTCAGATAGAAATTGACATGTTGATCTCTACTGTACTGAACCACAGAAACACGGTCTTTGTTCTCCTCCACATTGAGTTTCTCCACCATTCTCTGAACAAAGTCACGCATTGCTGGGAATCCATTCCTTGTACCATCGGAACCATCCAGAAGGAATACCACATCCTTTCTGGTGGTTGTTTGCTCCACTAGGAGTATTAGAAATAAAAAGAGAAAATCATGTCAACATTTTTTCATTGAACCTGAGTATGAAATATGTGTGTGTGTTATTTTACTTTTCTGACATATCCCAAGAGATATTTCAGAAATGCCTAAAGGATTATCCACATAAGCTTACCTATGAATGTTGGGGTTGTGGGTGTCACCTCAACAAGTACAGTTTTGAGCGAGGAGAAAAACTGCTGCTGGACAGTGGGGAGGTCAGAGAATTCAGACACAGATTGGGCATAACTAGGACCAGTGACAATCTTTTCAACCTCTCTGCTGGAATTTCTGGTTCCAATGCCAAATATCAAGACGCCACTCTCTTTGAGGGCAGAGGCTGGAGTATCAACATTATCACTGGACCGCCCGCCACTCAGCAGAATCAGTAACTGAGGGACGGCCTCTTGGCGTCTGCTACCAGAGGAGGCAGTGAAGACGTTATCCCTCACGTACTGGAGAGCTGCCCCGGTGTTCAGGGGTCTACCTCCTTTGTGCCTCAGGACTCTAACAGTGTCAAGAATTTCCTCCTTTGTGTGGTAAGTGTTCAGATAGAAATGGACTTGTTGATCTCTACTGTACTGGACCACAGAAACACGGTCTTTGTTCTCCTCCACATTGAGGTTCTCCACCACTTTCTGAACAAAGTCACGCATTGCTGGGAATCCATTCCTTGTGCCATCAGAACCATCCAAAAGGAATACCACATCCTTTCTGGCGGGGTCATGATCAACTGAGAAAACAGAGAGATTATATCAATGAAATAAATGTGGTGTTAAAGGCCCAGTGAAACGCTAACACCCAATGGTGATCAAGGCCCAACTGACTTGTTGCTGTCTGTATTCATGACATGATCGGTGGCAATATGAGGAGACATACCTAACACTGTTGTTGATTCTGGAGTAACTTCAATTCCCACTGCCTCCACTGAGGACAGGAGTTGCTGTTGGACACTGGGAAGGTCAGTGAAGTCAGACACAGACAGAGCATAACTGGGATCATGTGATATCTTCTGCAATTCTCTGCTATCAGAGCTCCTTGTTCCAATTCCAAAGACCAAGACCCCGAGCTCCTTCAGAGCAGAGGCTGGTGTGTCAACATTGTCAGAAGACCTTCCACCACTCAGCAGTATCAGAATCTGTGGAACACCTTCCAGGCGCCTACTTCCAGCAGACACAGTGAAGACATTGTCCCTCAAATAGTGAAGAGCTGCCCCAGTGTTGAGGGGTCTCCCGCCTTTGTGCCTCAGACCTCTGACAGTGTCAAGAACCTCTCCCTTTGTTGTGTATGTGTTCAGATAGAATTGTGCGGCTGGATCTCTGCTGTACTGAACCACTGAGACGCGATCTTTGTTCTCATCCACATTGAGTGTCTCCACTACTCTTTGGACAAAGTCAAGCATGGCTGGGAATCCATTCCTAGTGGCATCAGTGCCATCCAGCAAGAACACAACATCCCTCCTGGGAGCCCGATGCTCAACTACGGAATATCAAAGTTTGAAAGAGAGTCAAATTACATGCTGCATCCGGAACATACAGGAAAAAGCTACTATGGTCACATAGGAGTCACCCCTTTCCCCGTACTTATGCTAGGGAACATTGCTACAGAGCTATACATCTAAAATGGAATCATTAAGGAAGGCCTCAATGGAAATGGAAATGATCAAGACTGTACATTTTTCCAATATTGGTTAGACTTTGAATTCCACGTGTAATTACACTGTAGTAAGGACAGTGTAAAGTGTTACGTAAATGTCTTACCTATTACTGTTGGTGTCGTGGGGGTGCCCTGTACACCGACTGTGCTCACGGCAAAAAGTAGCTGCTCTTGGACATTGGGGAGGTCAGTGAATTCAGACACTGAGAGAGCATGACTAGGTTCAGAGGATATCTTCTGCAATTCTCTGCCATCAGAGCCCCTTGTTCCAATTGCAAACACCAAGACCCCAAGTTCCTTGAGAGCAGATGCCGGTGTATCTACATTGTCAACGGACCTTCCACCACTCAGCACAATCAGTATCTGAGGGACGCCCTCTTGGCGTCTGCTTCCAGAGGAGGCAGTAAGGACATTGTCCCTCACGTACTGGAGAGCTGCCCCGGTGTTGAGGGGTCTACCTCCTTTGTGCCTCAGGCCTCTAACAGTGTCAAGAATTTCCTCCTTTGTGTTGTAAGTGTTCAGATAGAAATTGACATGTTGATCTCTACTGTACTGAACCACAGAAACACGGTCTTTGTTCTCCTCCACATTGAGTTTCTCCACCATTCTCTGAACAAAGTCACGCATTGCTGGGAATCCATTCCTTGTACCATCGGAACCATCCAGAAGGAATACCACATCCTTTCTGGCGGTTGTTTGCTCCACTAGGAGTATTAGAAATAAAAAGAGAAAATCATGTCAACATTTTTTCATTGAACCTGAGTATGAAATATGTGTGTGTGTTATTTTACTTTTCTGACATATCCCAAGAGATATTTCAGAAATGCCTAAAGGATTATCCACATAAGCTTACCTATGAATGTTGGGGTTGTGGGTGTCACCTCAACAAGTACAGTTTTGAGCGAGGAGAAAAACTGCTGCTGGACAGTGGGGAGGTCAGAGAATTCAGACACAGATTGGGCATAACTAGGACCAGTGACAATCTTTTCAACCTCTCTGCTGGAATTTCTGGTTCCAATGCCAAATATCAAGACGCCACTCTCTTTGAGGGCAGAGGCTGGAGTATCAACATTATCACTGGACCGCCCGCCACTCAGCAGAATCAGTAACTGAGGGACGGCCTCTTGGCGTCTGCTACCAGAGGAGGCAGTGAAGACGTTATCCCTCACGTACTGGAGAGCTGCCCCGGTGTTCAGGGGTCTACCTCCTTTGTGCCTCAGGACTCTAACAGTGTCAAGAATTTCCTCCTTTGTGTGGTAAGTGTTCAGATAGAAATGGACTTGTTGATCTCTACTGTACTGGACCACAGAAACACGGTCTTTGTTCTCCTCCACATTGAGGTTCTCCACCACTTTCTGAACAAAGTCACGCATTGCTGGGAATCCATTCCTTGTGCCATCAGAACCATCCAAAAGGAATACCACATCCTTTCTGGCGGGGTCATGATCAACTGAGAAAACAGAGAGATTATATCAATGAAATAAATGTGGTGTTAAAGGCCCAGTGAAACGCTAACACCCAATGGTGATCAAGGCCCAACTGACTTGTTGCTGTCTGTATTCATGACATGATCGGTGGCAATATGAGGAGACATACCTAACACTGTTGTTGATTCTGGAGTAACTTCAATTCCCACTGCCTCCACTGAGGACAGGAGTTGCTGTTGGACACTGGGAAGGTCAGTGAAGTCAGACACAGACAGAGCATAACTGGGATCATGTGATATCCTCTGCAATTCTCTGCTATCAGAGCTCCTTGTTCCAATTCCAAAGACCAAGACCCCGAGCTCCTTCAGAGCAGAGGCTGGTGTGTCAACATTGTCAGAAGACCTTCCACCACTCAGCAGTATCAGAATCTGTGGAACACCTTCCAGGCGCCTACTTCCAGCAGACACAGTGAAGACATTGTCCCTCACATAGTGAAGAGCTGCCCCAGTGTTGAGGGGTCTCCCGCCTTTGTGCCTCAGACCTCTGACAGTGTCAAGAACCTCTCCCTTTGTTGTGTATGTGTTCAGATAGAATTGTGCGGCTGGATCTCTGCTGTACTGAACCACTGAGACGCGATCTTTGTTCTCATCCACATTGAGTGTCTCCACTACTCTTTGGACAAAGTCAAGCATGGCTGGGAATCCATTCCTAGTGGCATCAGTGCCATCCAGCAAGAACACAACATCCCTCCTGGGAGCCCGATGCTCAACTACGGAATATCAAAGTTTGAAAGAGAGTCAAATTACATGCTGCATCCGGAACATACAGGAAAAAGCTACTATGGTCACATAGGAGTCACCCCTTTCCCCGTACTTATGCTAGGGAACATTGCTACAGAGCTATACATCTAAAATGGAATCATTAAGGAAGGCCTCAATGGAAATGGAAATGATCAAGACTGTACATTTTTCCAATATTGGTTAGACTTTGAATTCCACGTGTAATTACACTGTAGTAAGGACAGTGTAAAGTGTTACGTAAATGTCTTACCTATTACTGTTGGTGTCGTGGGGGTGCCCTGTACACCGACTGTGCTCACGGCAAAAAGTAGCTGCTCTTGGACATTGGGGAGGTCAGTGAATTCAGACACTGAGAGAGCATGACTAGGTTCAGAGGATATCTTCTGCAATTCTCTGCCATCAGAGCCCCTTGTTCCAATTGCAAACACCAAGACCCCAAGTTCCTTGAGAGCAGATGCCGGTGTATCTACATTGTCAACGGACCTTCCACCACTCAGCACAATCAGTATCTGAGGGACGCCCTCTTGGCGTCTGCTTCCAGAGGAGGCAGTAAGGACATTGTCCCTCACGTACTGGAGAGCTGCCCCGGTGTTGAGGGGTCTACCTCCTTTGTGCCTCAGGCCTCTAACAGTGTCAAGAATTTCCTCCTTTGTGTTGTAAGTGTTCAGATAGAAATTGACATGTTGATCTCTATTGTACTGAACCACAGAAACACGGTCTTTGTTCTCCTCCACATTGAGTTTCTCCACCATTCTCTGAACAAAGTCACGCATTGCTGGGAATCCATTCCTTGTACCATCGGAACCATCCAGAAGGAATACCACATCCTTTCTGGCGGTTGTTTGCTCCACTAGGAGTATTAGAAATAAAAAGAGAAAATCATGTCAACATTTTTTCATTGAACCTGAGTATGAAATATGTGTGTGTGTTATTTTACTTTTCTGACATATCCCAAGAGATATTTCAGAAATGCCTAAAGGATTATCCACATAAGCTTACCTATGAATGTTGGGGTTGTGGGTGTCACCTCAACAAGTACAGTTTTGAGCGAGGAGAAAAACTGCTGCTGGACAGTGGGGAGGTCAGAGAATTCAGACACAGATTGGGCATAACTAGGACCAGTGACAATCTTTTCAACCTCTCTGCTGGAATTTCTGGTTCCAATGCCAAATATCAAGACGCCACTCTCTTTGAGGGCAGAGGCTGGAGTATCAACATTATCACTGGACCGCCCGCCACTCAGCAGAATCAGTAACTGAGGGACGGCCTCTTGGCGTCTGCTACCAGAGGAGGCAGTGAAGACGTTATCCCTCACGTACTGGAGAGCTGCCCCGGTGTTCAGGGGTCTACCTCCTTTGTGCCTCAGGACTCTAACAGTGTCAAGAATTTCCTCCTTTGTGTGGTAAGTGTTCAGATAGAAATGGACTTGTTGATCTCTACTGTACTGGACCACAGAAACACGGTCTTTGTTCTCCTCCACATTGAGGTTCTCCACCACTTTCTGAACAAAGTCACGCATTGCTGGGAATCCATTCCTTGTGCCATCAGAACCATCCAAAAGGAATACCACATCCTTTCTGGCGGGGTCATGATCAACTGAGAAAACAGAGAGATTATATCAATGAAATAAATGTGGTGTTAAAGGCCCAGTGAAACGCTAACACCCAATGGTGATCAAGGCCCAACTGACTTGTTGCTGTCTGTATTCATGACATGATCGGTGGCAATATGAGGAGACATACCTAACACTGTTGTTGATTCTGGAGTAACTTCAATTCCCACTGCCTCCACTGAGGACAGGAGTTGCTGTTGGACACTGGGAAGGTCAGTGAAGTCAGACACAGACAGAGCATAACTGGGATCATGTGATATCTTCTGCAATTCTCTGCTATCAGAGCTCCTTGTTCCAATTCCAAAGACCAAGACCCCGAGCTCCTTCAGAGCAGAGGCTGGTGTGTCAACATTGTCAGAAGACCTTCCACCACTCAGCAGTATCAGAATCTGTGGAACACCTTCCAGGCGCCTACTTCCAGCAGACACAGTGAAGACATTGTCCCTCAAATAGTGAAGAGCTGCCCCAGTGTTGAGGGGTCTCCCGCCTTTGTGCCTCAGACCTCTGACAGTGTCAAGAACCTCTCCCTTTGTTGTGTATGTGTTCAGATAGAATTGTGCGGCTGGATCTCTGCTGTACTGAACCACTGAGACGCGATCTTTGTTCTCATCCACATTGAGTGTCTCCACTACTCTTTGGACAAAGTCAAGCATGGCTGGGAATCCATTCCTAGTGGCATCAGTGCCATCCAGCAAGAACACAACATCCCTCCTGGGAGCCCGATGCTCAACTACGGAATATCAAAGTTTGAAAGAGAGTCAAATTACATGCTGCATCCGGAACATACAGGAAAAAGCTACTATGGTCACATAGGAGTCACCCCTTTCCCCGTACTTATGCTAGGGAACATTGCTACAGAGCTATACATCTAAAATGGAATCATTAAGGAAGGCCTCAATGGAAATGGAAATGATCAAGACTGTACATTTTTCCAATATTGGTTAGACTTTGAATTCCACGTGTAATTACACTGTAGTAAGGACAGTGTAAAGTGTTACGTAAATGTCTTACCTATTACTGTTGGTGTCGTGGGGGTGCCCTGTACACCGACTGTGCTCACGGCAAAAAGTAGCTGCTCTTGGACATTGGGGAGGTCAGTGAATTCAGACACTGAGAGAGCATGACTAGGTTCAGAGGATATCTTCTGCAATTCTCTGCCATCAGAGCCCCTTGTTCCAATTGCAAACACCAAGACCCCAAGTTCCTTGAGAGCAGATGCCGGTGTATCTACATTGTCAACGGACCTTCCACCACTCAGCACAATCAGTATCTGAGGGACGCCCTCTTGGCGTCTGCTTCCAGAGGAGGCAGTAAGGACATTGTCCCTCACGTACTGGAGAGCTGCCCCGGTGTTGAGGGGTCTACCTCCTTTGTGCCTCAGGCCTCTAACAGTGTCAAGAATTTCCTCCTTTGTGTTGTAAGTGTTCAGATAGAAATTGACATGTTGATCTCTACTGTACTGAACCACAGAAACACGGTCTTTGTTCTCCTCCACATTGAGTTTCTCCACCATTCTCTGAACAAAGTCACGCATTGCTGGGAATCCATTCCTTGTACCATCGGAACCATCCAGAAGGAATACCACATCCTTTCTGGCGGTTGTTTGCTCCACTAGGAGTATTAGAAATAAAAAGAGAAAATCATGTCAACATTTTTTCATTGAACCTGAGTATGAAATATGTGTGTGTGTTATTTTACTTTTCTGACATATCCCAAGAGATATTTCAGAAATGCCTAAAGGATTATCCACATAAGCTTACCTATGAATGTTGGGGTTGTGGGTGTCACCTCAACAAGTACAGTTTTGAGCGAGGAGAAAAACTGCTGCTGGACAGTGGGGAGGTCAGAGAATTCAGACACAGATTGGGCATAACTAGGACCAGTGACAATCTTTTCAACCTCTCTGCTGGAATTTCTGGTTCCAATGCCAAATATCAAGACGCCACTCTCTTTGAGGGCAGAGGCTGGAGTATCAACATTATCACTGGACCGCCCGCCACTCAGCAGAATCAGTAACTGAGGGACGGCCTCTTGGCGTCTGCTACCAGAGGAGGCAGTGAAGACGTTATCCCTCACGTACTGGAGAGCTGCCCCGGTGTTCAGGGGTCTACCTCCTTTGTGCCTCAGGACTCTAACAGTGTCAAGAATTTCCTCCTTTGTGTGGTAAGTGTTCAGATAGAAATGGACTTGTTGATCTCTACTGTACTGGACCACAGAAACACGGTCTTTGTTCTCCTCCACATTGAGGTTCTCCACCACTTTCTGAACAAAGTCACACATTGCTGGGAATCCATTCCTTGTGCCATCAGAACCATCCAGAAGGAATACCACATCCTTTCTGGCGGGGTCATGATCAACTGAGAAAACAGAGAGATTATATCAGTGAAATAAATGTGGTGTTAAAGGCCCAATGAAACGCTAACACCCAATGGTGATCAAGGCCCAACTGACTTGTTGCTGTCTGTATTCATGACATGATCGGTGGCAATATGAGGAGACATACCTAACACTGTTGTTGATTCTGGAGTAACTTCAATTCCCACTGCCTCCACTGAGGACAGGAGTTGCTGTTGGACACTGGGAAGGTCAGTGAAGTCAGACACAGACAGAGCATAACTGGGATCATGTGATATCCTCTGCAATTCTCTGCTATCAGAGCTCCTTGTTCCAATTCCAAAGACCAAGACCCCGAGCTCCTTCAGAGCAGAGGCTGGTGTGTCAACATTGTCAAAGGACCTTCCACCACTCAGCAGTATCAGAATCTGTGGAACACCTTCCAGGCGCCTACTTCCAGCAGACACAGTGAAGACATTGTCCCTCACATAGTGAAGAGCTGCCCCAGTGTTGAGGGGTCTCCCGCCTTTGTGCCTCAGACCTCTGACAGTGTCAAGAACCTCTCCCTTTGTTGTGTATGTGTTCAGATAGAATTGTGCGGCTGGATCTCTGCTGTACTGAACCACTGAGACGCGATCTTTGTTCTCATCCACATTGAGTGTCTCCACTACTCTTTGGACAAAGTCAAGCATGGCTGGGAATCCATTCCTAGTGGCATCAGTGCCATCCAGCAAGAACACAACATCCCTCCTGGGAGCCCGATGCTCAACTACGGAATATCAAAGTTTGAAAGAGAGTCAAATTACATGCTGCATCCGGAACATACAGGAAAAAGCTACTATGGTCACATAGGAGTCACCCCTTTCCCCGTACTTATGCTAGGGAACATTGCTACAGAGCTATACATCTAAAATGGAATCATTAAAGAAGGCCTCAATGGAAATGGAAATTATCAATACTGTACATTTTTCCAATATTGGTTAGACTTTGAATTCCACGTGTAATTCCACTGTAGTAAGGACAGTGTAAAGTGTTACGTAAATGTCTTACCTATTACTGTTGGTGTCGTGGGGGTGCCCTGTACACCGACTGTGCTCACGGCAGAAAGTAGCTGCTCTTGGACATTGGGGAGGTCAGTGAATTCAGACACTGAGAGAGCATGACTAGGTTCAGAGGATATCTTCTGCAATTCTCTGCTATCAGAGCCCCTTGTTCCAATTGCAAACACCAAGACCCCAAGCTCCTTGAGAGCAGATGCCGGTGTATCTACATTGTCAAAGGACCTTCCACCACTCAGCACAATCAGTATCTGAGGGACGCCCTCTTGGCGTCTGCTTCCAGAGGAGGCAGTAAGGACATTGTCCCTCACGTACTGGAGAGCTGCCCCGGTGTTGAGGGGTCTACCTCCTTTGTGCCTCAGGCCTCTAACAGTGTCAAGAATTTCCTCCTTTGTGTTGTAAGTGTTCAGATAGAAATTGACATGTTGATCTCTACTGTACTGAACCACAGAAACACGGTCTTTGTTCTCCTCCACATTGAGTTTCTCCACCATTCTCTGAACAAAGTCACGCATTGCTGGGAATCCATTCCTTGTACCATCGGAACCATCCAGAAGGAATACCACATCCTTTCTGGCGGTTGTTTGCTCCACTAGGAGTATTAGAAATAAAAAGAGAAAATCATGTCAACATTTTTTCATTGAACCTGAGTATGAAATATGTGTGTGTGTTATTTTACTTTTCTGACATATCCCAAGAGATATTTCAGAAATGCCTAAAGGATTATCCACATAAGCTTACCTATGAATGTTGGGGTTGTGGGTGTCACCTCAACAAGTACAGTTTTGAGCGAGGAGAAAAACTGCTGCTGGACAGTGGGGAGGTCAGAGAATTCAGACACAGATTGGGCATAACTAGGACCAGTGACAATCTTTTCAACCTCTCTGCTGGAATTTCTGGTTCCAATGCCAAATATCAAGACGCCACTCTCTTTGAGGGCAGAGGCTGGAGTATCAACATTATCACTGGACCGCCCGCCACTCAGCAGAATCAGTAACTGAGGGACGGCCTCTTGGCGTCTGCTACCAGAGGAGGCAGTGAAGACGTTATCCCTCACGTACTGGAGAGCTGCCCCGGTGTTCAGGGGTCTACCTCCTTTGTGCCTCAGGACTCTAACAGTGTCAAGAATTTCCTCCTTTGTGTGGTAAGTGTTCAGATAGAAATGGACTTGTTGATCTCTACTGTACTGGACCACAGAAACACGGTCTTTGTTCTCCTCCACATTGAGGTTCTCCACCACTTTCTGAACAAAGTCACGCATTGCTGGGAATCCATTCCTTGTGCCATCAGAACCATCCAGAAGGAATACCACATCCTTTCTGGCGGGGTCATGATCAACTGAGAAAACAAAGAGATTATATCAATGAAATAAATGTGGTGTTAAAGGCCCAATGAAACGCTAACACCCAATGGTGATCAAGGCCCAACTGACTTGTTGCTGTCTGTATTCATGACATGATCGGTGGCAATATGAGGAGACATACCTAACACTGTTGTTGATTCTGGAGTAACTTCAATTCCCACTGCCTCCACTGAGGACAGGAGTTGCTGTTGGACACTGGGAAGGTCAGTGAAGTCAGACACAGACAGAGCATAACTGGGATCATGTGATATCCTCTGCAATTCTCTGCTATCAGAGCTCCTTGTTCCAATTCCAAAGACCAAGACCCCAAGCTCCTTCAGAGCAGAGGCTGGTGTGTCAACATTGTCAAAGGACCTTCCACCACTCAGCAGTATCAGAATCTGTGGAACACCTTCCAGGCGCCTACTTCCAGCAGACACAGTGAAGACATTGTCCCTCACATAGTGAAGAGCTGCCCCAGTGTTGAGGGGTCTCCCGCCTTTGTGCCTCAGACCTCTGACAGTGTCAAGAACCTCTCCCTTTGTTGTGTATGTGTTCAGATAGAATTGTGCGGCTGGATCTCTGCTGTACTGAACCACTGAGACGCGATCTTTGTTCTCATCCACATTGAGTGTCTCCACTACTCTTTGGACAAAGTCAAGCATGGCTGGGAATCCATTCCTAGTGGCATCAGTGCCATCCAGCAAGAACACAACATCCCTCCTGGGAGCCCGATGCTCAACTACGGAATATCAAAGTTTGAAAGAGAGTCAAATTACATGCTGCATCCGGAACATACAGGAAAAAGCTACTATGGTCACATAGGAGTCACCCCTTTCCCCGTACTTATGCTAGGGAACATTGCTACAGAGCTATACATCTAAAATGGAATCATTAAGGAAGGCCTCAATGGAAATGGAAATTATCAAGACTGTACATTTTTCCAATATTGGTTAGACTTTGAATTCCACGTGTAATTACACTGTAGTAAGGACAGTGTAAAGTGTTACGTAAATGTCTTACCTATTACTGTTGGTGTCGTGGGGGTGCCCTGTACACCGACTGTGCTCACGGCAGAAAGTAGCTGCTCTTGGACATTGGGGAGGTCAGTGAATTCAGACACTGAGAGAGCATGACTAGGTTCAGAGGATATCTTCTGCAATTCTCTGCTATCAGAGCCCCTTGTTCCAATTGCAAACACCAAGACCCCAAGCTCCTTGAGAGCAGATGCCGGTGTATCTACATTGTCAAAGGACCTTCCACCACTCAGCACAATCAGTATCTGAGGGACGCCCTCTTGGCGTCTGCTTCCAGAGGAGGCAGTAAGGACATTGTCCCTCACGTACTGGAGAGCTGCCCCGGTGTTGAGGGGTCTACCTCCTTTGTGCCTCAGGCCTCTAACAGTGTCAAGAATTTCCTCCTTTGTGTTGTAAGTGTTCAGATAGAAATTGACATGTTGATCTCTACTGTACTGAACCACAGAAACACGGTCTTTGTTCTCCTCCACATTGAGTTTCTCCACCATTCTCTGAACAAAGTCACGCATTGCTGGGAATCCATTCCTTGTACCATCGGAACCATCCAGAAGGAATACCACATCCTTTCTGGCGGTTGTTTGCTCCACTAGGAGTATTAGAAATAAAAAGAGAAAATCATGTCAACATTTTTTCATTGAACCTGAGTATGAAATATGTGTGTGTGTTATTTTACTTTTCTGACATATCCCAAGAGATATTTCAGAAATGCCTAAAGGATTATCCACATAAGCTTACCTATGAATGTTGGGGTTGTGGGTGTCACCTCAACAAGTACAGTTTTGAGCGAGGAGAAAAACTGCTGCTGGACAGTGGGGAGGTCAGAGAATTCAGACACAGATTGGGCATAACTAGGACCAGTGACAATCTTTTCAACCTCTCTGCTGGAATTTCTGGTTCCAATGCCAAATATCAAGACGCCACTCTCTTTGAGGGCAGAGGCTGGAGTATCAACATTATCACTGGACCGCCCGCCACTCAGCAGAATCAGTAACTGAGGGACGGCCTCTTGGCGTCTGCTACCAGAGGAGGCAGTGAAGACGTTATCCCTCACGTACTGGAGAGCTGCCCCGGTGTTCAGGGGTCTACCTCCTTTGTGCCTCAGGACTCTAACAGTGTCAAGAATTTCCTCCTTTGTGTGGTAAGTGTTCAGATAGAAATGGACTTGTTGATCTCTACTGTACTGGACCACAGAAACACGGTCTTTGTTCTCCTCCACATTGAGGTTCTCCACCACTTTCTGAACAAAGTCACGCATTGCTGGGAATCCATTCCTTGTGCCATCAGAACCATCCAGAAGGAATACCACATCCTTTCTGGCGGGGTCATGATCAACTGAGAAAACAAAGAGATTATATCAATGAAATAAATGTGGTGTTAAAGGCCCAATGAAACGCTAACACCCAATGGTGATCAAGGCCCAACTGACTTGTTGCTGTCTGTATTCATGACATGATCGGTGGCAATATGAGGAGACATACCTAACACTGTTGTTGATTCTGGAGTAACTTCAATTCCCACTGCCTCCACTGAGGACAGGAGTTGCTGTTGGACACTGGGAAGGTCAGTGAAGTCAGACACAGACAGAGCATAACTGGGATCATGTGATATCCTCTGCAATTCTCTGCTATCAGAGCTCCTTGTTCCAATTCCAAAGACCAAGACCCCAAGCTCCTTCAGAGCAGAGGCTGGTGTGTCAACATTGTCAAAGGACCTTCCACCACTCAGCAGTATCAGAATCTGTGGAACACCTTCCAGGCGCCTACTTCCAGCAGACACAGTGAAGACATTGTCCCTCACATAGTGAAGAGCTGCCCCAGTGTTGAGGGGTCTCCCGCCTTTGTGCCTCAGACCTCTGACAGTGTCAAGAACCTCTCCCTTTGTTGTGTATGTGTTCAGATAGAATTGTGCGGCTGGATCTCTGCTGTACTGAACCACTGAGACGCGATCTTTGTTCTCATCCACATTGAGTGTCTCCACTACTCTTTGGACAAAGTCAAGCATGGCTGGGAATCCATTCCTAGTGGCATCAGTGCCATCCAGCAAGAACACAACATCCCTCCTGGGAGCCCGATGCTCAACTACGGAATATCAAAGTTTGAAAGAGAGTCAAATTACATGCTGCATCCGGAACATACAGGAAAAAGCTACTATGGTCACATAGGAGTCACCCCTTTCCCCGTACTTATGCTAGGGAACATTGCTACAGAGCTATACATCTAAAATGGAATCATTAAGGAAGGCCTCAATGGAAATGGAAATTATCAAGACTGTACATTTTTCCAATATTGGTTAGACTTTGAATTCCACGTGTAATTACACTGTAGTAAGGACAGTGTAAAGTGTTACGTAAATGTCTTACCTATTACTGTTGGTGTCGTGGGGGTGCCCTGTACACCGACTGTGCTCACGGCAGAAAGTAGCTGCTCTTGGACATTGGGGAGGTCAGTGAATTCAGACACTGAGAGAGCATGACTAGGTTCAGAGGATATCTTCTGCAATTCTCTGCTATCAGAGCCCCTTGTTCCAATTGCAAACACCAAGACCCCAAGCTCCTTGAGAGCAGATGCCGGTGTATCTACATTGTCAAAGGACCTTCCACCACTCAGCACAATCAGTATCTGAGGGACGCCCTCTTGGCGTCTGCTTCCAGAGGAGGCAGTAAGGACATTGTCCCTCACGTACTGGAGAGCTGCCCCGGTGTTGAGGGGTCTACCTCCTTTGTGCCTCAGGCCTCTAACAGTGTCAAGAATTTCCTCCTTTGTGTTGTAAGTGTTCAGATAGAAATTGACATGTTGATCTCTACTGTACTGAACCACAGAAACACGGTCTTTGTTCTCCTCCACATTGAGTTTCTCCACCATTCTCTGAACAAAGTCACGCATTGCTGGGAATCCATTCCTTGTACCATCGGAACCATCCAGAAGGAATACCACATCCTTTCTGGCGGTTGTTTGCTCCACTAGGAGTATTAGAAATAAAAAGAGAAAATCATGTCAACATTTTTTCATTGAACCTGAGTATGAAATATGTGTGTGTGTTATTTTACTTTTCTGACATATCCCAAGAGATATTTCAGAAATGCCTAAAGGATTATCCACATAAGCTTACCTATGAATGTTGGGGTTGTGGGTGTCACCTCAACAAGTACAGTTTTGAGCGAGGAGAAAAACTGCTGCTGGACAGTGGGGAGGTCAGAGAATTCAGACACAGATTGGGCATAACTAGGACCAGTGACAATCTTTTCAACCTCTCTGCTGGAATTTCTGGTTCCAATGCCAAATATCAAGACGCCACTCTCTTTGAGGGCAGAGGCTGGAGTATCAACATTATCACTGGACCGCCCGCCACTCAGCAGAATCAGTAACTGAGGGACGGCCTCTTGGCGTCTGCTACCAGAGGAGGCAGTGAAGACGTTATCCCTCACGTACTGGAGAGCTGCCCCGGTGTTCAGGGGTCTACCTCCTTTGTGCCTCAGGACTCTAACAGTGTCAAGAATTTCCTCCTTTGTGTGGTAAGTGTTCAGATAGAAATGGACTTGTTGATCTCTACTGTACTGGACCACAGAAACACGGTCTTTGTTCTCCTCCACATTGAGGTTCTCCACCACTTTCTGAACAAAGTCACGCATTGCTGGGAATCCATTCCTTGTGCCATCAGAACCATCCAGAAGGAATACCACATCCTTTCTGGCGGGGTCATGATCAACTGAGAAAACAAAGAGATTATATCAATGAAATAAATGTGGTGTTAAAGGCCCAATGAAACGCTAACACCCAATGGTGATCAAGGCCCAACTGACTTGTTGCTGTCTGTATTCATGACATGATCGGTGGCAATATGAGGAGACATACCTAACACTGTTGTTGATTCTGGAGTAACTTCAATTCCCACTGCCTCCACTGAGGACAGGAGTTGCTGTTGGACACTGGGAAGGTCAGTGAAGTCAGACACAGACAGAGCATAACTGGGATCATGTGATATCCTCTGCAATTCTCTGCTATCAGAGCTCCTTGTTCCAATTCCAAAGACCAAGACCCCAAGCTCCTTCAGAGCAGAGGCTGGTGTGTCAACATTGTCAAAGGACCTTCCACCACTCAGCAGTATCAGAATCTGTGGAACACCTTCCAGGCGCCTACTTCCAGCAGACACAGTGAAGACATTGTCCCTCACATAGTGAAGAGCTGCCCCAGTGTTGAGGGGTCTCCCGCCTTTGTGCCTCAGACCTCTGACAGTGTCAAGAACCTCTCCCTTTGTTGTGTATGTGTTCAGATAGAATTGTGCGGCTGGATCTCTGCTGTACTGAACCACTGAGACGCGATCTTTGTTCTCATCCACATTGAGTGTCTCCACTACTCTTTGGACAAAGTCAAGCATGGCTGGGAATCCATTCCTAGTGGCATCAGTGCCATCCAGCAAGAACACAACATCCCTCCTGGGAGCCCGATGCTCAACTACGGAATATCAAAGTTTGAAAGAGAGTCAAATTACATGCTGCATCCGGAACATACAGGAAAAAGCTACTATGGTCACATAGGAGTCACCCCTTTCCCCGTACTTATGCTAGGGAACATTGCTACAGAGCTATACATCTAAAATGGAATCATTAAGGAAGGCCTCAATGGAAATGGAAATTATCAAGACTGTACATTTTTCCAATATTGGTTAGACTTTGAATTCCACGTGTAATTACACTGTAGTAAGGACAGTGTAAAGTGTTACGTAAATGTCTTACCTATTACTGTTGGTGTCGTGGGGGTGCCCTGTACACCGACTGTGCTCACGGCAGAACGTAGCTGCTCTTGGACATTGGGGAGGTCAGTGAATTCAGACACTGAGAGAGCATGACTAGGTTCAGAGGATATCTTCTGCAATTCTCTGCTATCAGAGCCCCTTGTTCCAATTGCAAACACCAAGACCCCAAGCTCCTTGAGAGCAGATGCCGGTGTATCTACATTGTCAAAGGACCTTCCACCACTCAGCACAATCAGTATCTGAGGGACGCCCTCTTGGCGTCTGCTTCCAGAGGAGGCAGTAAGGACATTGTCCCTCACGTACTGGAGAGCTGCCCCGGTGTTGAGGGGTCTACCTCCTTTGTGCCTCAGGCCTCTAACAGTGTCAAGAATTTCCTCCTTTGTGTTGTAAGTGTTCAGATAGAAATTGACATGTTGATCTCTACTGTACTGAACCACAGAAACACGGTCTTTGTTCTCCTCCACATTGAGTTTCTCCACCATTCTCTGAACAAAGTCACGCATTGCTGGGAATCCATTCCTTGTACCATCGGAACCATCCAGAAGGAATACCACATCCTTTCTGGCGGTTGTTTGCTCCACTAGGAGTATTAGAAATAAAAAGAGAAAATCATGTCAACATTTTTTCATTGAACCTGAGTATGAAATATGTGTGTGTGTTATTTTACTTTTCTGACATATCCCAAGAGATATTTCAGAAATGCCTAAAGGATTATCCACATAAGCTTACCTATGAATGTTGGGGTTGTGGGTGTCACCTCAACAAGTACAGTTTTGAGCGAGGAGAAAAACTGCTGCTGGACAGTGGGGAGGTCAGAGAATTCAGACACAGATTGGGCATAACTAGGACCAGTGACAATCTTTTCAACCTCTCTGCTGGAATTTCTGGTTCCAATGCCAAATATCAAGACGCCACTCTCTTTGAGGGCAGAGGCTGGAGTATCAACATTATCACTGGACCGCCCGCCACTCAGCAGAATCAGTAACTGAGGGACGGCCTCTTGGCGTCTGCTACCAGAGGAGGCAGTGAAGACGTTATCCCTCACGTACTGGAGAGCTGCCCCGGTGTTCAGGGGTCTACCTCCTTTGTGCCTCAGGACTCTAACAGTGTCAAGAATTTCCTCCTTTGTGTGGTAAGTGTTCAGATAGAAATGGACTTGTTGATCTCTACTGTACTGGACCACAGAAACACGGTCTTTGTTCTCCTCCACATTGAGGTTCTCCACCACTTTCTGAACAAAGTCACGCATTGCTGGGAATCCATTCCTTGTGCCATCAGAACCATCCAGAAGGAATACCACATCCTTTCTGGCGGGGTCATGATCAACTGAGAAAACAGAGAGATTATATCAGTGAAATAAATGTGGTGTTAAAGGCCCAATGAAACGCTAACACCCAATGGTGATCAAGGCCCAACTGACTTGTTGCTGTCTGTATTCATGACATGATCGGTGGCAATATGAGGAGACATACCTAACACTGTTGTTGATTCTGGAGTAACTTCAATTCCCACTGCCTCCACTGAGGACAGGAGTTGCTGTTGGACACTGGGAAGGTCAGTGAAGTCAGACACAGACAGAGCATAACTGGGATCATGTGATATCCTCTGCAATTCTCTGCTATCAGAGCTCCTTGTTCCAATTCCAAAGACCAAGACCCCGAGCTCCTTCAGAGCAGAGGCTGGTGTGTCAACATTGTCAAAGGACCTTCCACCACTCAGCAGTATCAGAATCTGTGGAACACCTTCCAGGCGCCTACTTCCAGCAGACACAGTGAAGACATTGTCCCTCACATAGTGAAGAGCTGCCCCAGTGTTGAGGGGTCTCCCGCCTTTGTGCCTCAGACCTCTGACAGTGTCAAGAACCTCTCCCTTTGTTGTGTATGTGTTCAGATAGAATTGTGCGGCTGGATCTCTGCTGTACTGAACCACTGAGACGCGATCTTTGTTCTCATCCACATTGAGTGTCTCCACTACTCTTTGGACAAAGTCAAGCATGGCTGGGAATCCATTCCTAGTGGCATCAGTGCCATCCAGCAAGAACACAACATCCCTCCTGGGAGCCCGATGCTCAACTACGGAATATCAAAGTTTGAAAGAGAGTCAAATTACATGCTGCATCCGGAACATACAGGAAAAAGCTACTATGGTCACATAGGAGTCACCCCTTTCCCCGTACTTATGCTAGGGAACATTGCTACAGAGCTATACATCTAAAATGGAATCATTAAGGAAGGCCTCAATGGATATGGAAATTATCAAGACTGTACATTTTTCCAATATTGGTTAGACTTTGAATTCCACGTGTAATTACACTGTAGTAAGGACAGTGTAAAGTGTTACGTAAATGTCTTACCTATTACTGTTGGTGTCGTGGGGGTGCCCTGTACACCGACTGTGCTCACGGCAGAAAGTAGCTGCTCTTGGACATTGGGGAGGTCAGTGAATTCAGACACTGAGAGAGCATGACTAGGTTCAGAGGATATCTTCTGCAATTCTCTGCTATCAGAGCCCCTTGTTCCAATTGCAAACACCAAGACCCCAAGCTCCTTGAGAGCAGATGCCGGTGTATCTACATTGTCAAAGGACCTTCCACCACTCAGCACAATCAGTATCTGAGGGACGCCCTCTTGGCGTCTGCTTCCAGAGGAGGCAGTAAGGACATTGTCCCTCACGTACTGGAGAGCTGCCCCGGTGTTGAGGGGTCTACCTCCTTTGTGCCTCAGGCCTCTAACAGTGTCAAGAATTTCCTCCTTTGTGTTGTAAGTGTTCAGATAGAAATTGACATGTTGATCTCTACTGTACTGAACCACAGAAACACGGTCTTTGTTCTCCTCCACATTGAGTTTCTCCACCATTCTCTGAACAAAGTCACGCATTGCTGGGAATCCATTCCTTGTACCATCGGAACCATCCAGAAGGAATACCACATCCTTTCTGGCGGTTGTTTGCTCCACTAGGAGTATTAGAAATAAAAAGAGAAAATCATGTCAACATTTTTTCATTGAACCTGAGTATGAAATATGTGTGTGTGTTATTTTACTTTTCTGACATATCCCAAGAGATATTTCAGAAATGCCTAAAGGATTATCCACATAAGCTTACCTATGAATGTTGGGGTTGTGGGTGTCACCTCAACAAGTACAGTTTTGAGCGAGGAGAAAAACTGCTGCTGGACAGTGGGGAGGTCAGAGAATTCAGACACAGATTGGGCATAACTAGGACCAGTGACAATCTTTTCAACCTCTCTGCTGGAATTTCTGGTTCCAATGCCAAATATCAAGACGCCACTCTCTTTGAGGGCAGAGGCTGGAGTATCAACATTATCACTGGACCGCCCGCCACTCAGCAGAATCAGTAACTGAGGGACGGCCTCTTGGCGTCTGCTACCAGAGGAGGCAGTGAAGACGTTATCCCTCACGTACTGGAGAGCTGCCCCGGTGTTCAGGGGTCTACCTCCTTTGTGCCTCAGGACTCTAACAGTGTCAAGAATTTCCTCCTTTGTGTGGTAAGTGTTCAGATAGAAATGGACTTGTTGATCTCTACTGTACTGGACCACAGAAACACGGTCTTTGTTCTCCTCCACATTGAGGTTCTCCACCACTTTCTGAACAAAGTCACGCATTGCTGGGAATCCATTCCTTGTGCCATCAGAACCATCCAGAAGGAATACCACATCCTTTCTGGCGGGGTCATGATCAACTGAGAAAACAGAGAGATTATATCAGTGAAATAAATGTGGTGTTAAAGGCCCAATGAAACGCTAACACCCAATGGTGATCAAGGCCCAACTGACTTGTTGCTGTCTGTATTCATGACATGATCGGTGGCAATATGAGGAGACATACCTAACACTGTTGTTGATTCTGGAGTAACTTCAATTCCCACTGCCTCCACTGAGGACAGGAGTTGCTGTTGGACACTGGGAAGGTCAGTGAAGTCAGACACAGACAGAGCATAACTGGGATCATGTGATATCCTCTGCAATTCTCTGCTATCAGAGCTCCTTGTTCCAATTCCAAAGACCAAGACCCCAAGCTCCTTCAGAGCAGAGGCTGGTGTGTCAACATTGTCAAAGGACCTTCCACCACTCAGCAGTATCAGAATCTGTGGAACACCTTCCAGGCGCCTACTTCCAGCAGACACAGTGAAGACATTGTCCCTCACATAGTGAAGAGCTGCCCCAGTGTTGAGGGGTCTCCCGCCTTTGTGCCTCAGACCTCTGACAGTGTCAAGAACCTCTCCCTTTGTTGTGTATGTGTTCAGATAGAATTGTGCGGCTGGATCTCTGCTGTACTGAACCACTGAGACGCGATCTTTGTTCTCATCCACATTGAGTGTCTCCACTACTCTTTGGACAAAGTCAAGCATGGCTGGGAATCCATTCCTAGTGGCATCAGTGCCATCCAGCAAGAACACAACATCCCTCCTGGGAGCCCGATGCTCAACTACGGAATATCAAAGTTTGAAAGAGAGTCAAATTACATGCTGCATCCGGAACATACAGGAAAAAGCTACTATGGTCACATAGGAGTCACCCCTTTCCCCGTACTTATGCTAGGGAACATTGCTACAGAGCTATACATCTAAAATGGAATCATTAAGGAAGGCCTCAATGGATATGGAAATTATCAAGACTGTACATTTTTCCAATATTGGTTAGACTTTGAATTCCACGTGTAATTACACTGTAGTAAGGACAGTGTAAAGTGTTACGTAAATGTCTTACCTATTACTGTTGGTGTCGTGGGGGTGCCCTGTACACCGACTGTGCTCACGGCAGAAAGTAGCTGCTCTTGGACATTGGGGAGGTCAGTGAATTCAGACACTGAGAGAGCATGACTAGGTTCAGAGGATATCTTCTGCAATTCTCTGCTATCAGAGCCCCTTGTTCCAATTGCAAACACCAAGACCCCAAGCTCCTTGAGAGCAGATGCCGGTGTATCTACATTGTCAAAGGACCTTCCACCACTCAGCACAATCAGTATCTGAGGGACGCCCTCTTGGCGTCTGCTTCCAGAGGAGGCAGTAAGGACATTGTCCCTCACGTACTGGAGAGCTGCCCCGGTGTTGAGGGGTCTACCTCCTTTGTGCCTCAGACCTCTGACAGTGTCAAGAACCTCTCCCTTTGTTGTGTATGTGTTCAGATAGAATTGTGCGGCTGGATCTCTGCTGTACTGAACCACTGAGACGCGATCTTTGTTCTCATCCACATTGAGTGTCTCCACTACTCTTTGGACAAAGTCAAGCATGGCTGGGAATCCATTCCTAGTGGCATCAGTGCCATCCAGCAAGAACACAACATCCCTCCTGGGAGCCCGATGCTCAACTACGGAATATCAAAGTTTGAAAGAGAGTCAAATTACATGCTGCATCCGGAACATACAGGAAAAAGCTACTATGGTCACATAGGAGTCACCCCTTTCCCCGTACTTATGCTAGGGAACATTGCTACAGAGCTATACATCTAAAATGGAATCATTAAGGAAGGCCTCAATGGAAATGGAAATGATCAAGACTGTACATTTTTCCAATATTGGTTAGACTTTGAATTCCACGTGTAATTACACTGTAGTAAGGACAGTGTAAAGTGTTACGTAAATGTCTTACCTATTACTGTTGGTGTCGTGGGGGTGCCCTGTACACCGACTGTGCTCACGGCAAAAAGTAGCTGCTCTTGGACATTGGGGAGGTCAGTGAATTCAGACACTGAGAGAGCATGACTAGGTTCAGAGGATATCTTCTGCAATTCTCTGCCATCAGAGCCCCTTGTTCCAATTGCAAACACCAAGACCCCAAGTTCCTTGAGAGCAGATGCCGGTGTATCTACATTGTCAACGGACCTTCCACCACTCAGCACAATCAGTATCTGAGGGACGCCCTCTTGGCGTCTGCTTCCAGAGGAGGCAGTAAGGACATTGTCCCTCACGTACTGGAGAGCTGCCCCGGTGTTGAGGGGTCTACCTCCTTTGTGCCTCAGGCCTCTAACAGTGTCAAGAATTTCCTCCTTTGTGTTGTAAGTGTTCAGATAGAAATTGACATGTTGATCTCTACTGTACTGAACCACAGAAACACGGTCTTTGTTCTCCTCCACATTGAGTTTCTCCACCATTCTCTGAACAAAGTCACGCATTGCTGGGAATCCATTCCTTGTACCATCGGAACCATCCAGAAGGAATACCACATCCTTTCTGGCGGTTGTTTGCTCCACTAGGAGTATTAGAAATAAAAAGAGAAAATCATGTCAACATTTTTTCATTGAACCTGAGTATGAAATATGTGTGTGTGTTATTTTACTTTTCTGACATATCCCAAGAGATATTTCAGAAATGCCTAAAGGATTATCCACATAAGCTTACCTATGAATGTTGGGGTTGTGGGTGTCACCTCAACAAGTACAGTTTTGAGCGAGGAGAAAAACTGCTGCTGGACAGTGGGGAGGTCAGAGAATTCAGACACAGATTGGGCATAACTAGGACCAGTGACAATCTTTTCAACCTCTCTGCTGGAATTTCTGGTTCCAATGCCAAATATCAAGACGCCACTCTCTTTGAGGGCAGAGGCTGGAGTATCAACATTATCACTGGACCGCCCGCCACTCAGCAGAATCAGTAACTGAGGGACGGCCTCTTGGCGTCTGCTACCAGAGGAGGCAGTGAAGACGTTATCCCTCACGTACTGGAGAGCTGCCCCGGTGTTCAGGGGTCTACCTCCTTTGTGCCTCAGGACTCTAACAGTGTCAAGAATTTCCTCCTTTGTGTGGTAAGTGTTCAGATAGAAATGGACTTGTTGATCTCTACTGTACTGGACCACAGAAACACGGTCTTTGTTCTCCTCCACATTGAGGTTCTCCACCACTTTCTGAACAAAGTCACGCATTGCTGGGAATCCATTCCTTGTGCCATCAGAACCATCCAGAAGGAATACCACATCCTTTCTGGCGGGGTCATGATCAACTGAGAAAACAGAGAGATTATATCAGTGAAATAAATGTGGTGTTAAAGGCCCAATGAAACGCTAACACCCAATGGTGATCAAGGCCCAACTGACTTGTTGCTGTCTGTATTCATGACATGATCGGTGGCAATATGAGGAGACATACCTAACACTGTTGTTGATTCTGGAGTAACTTCAATTCCCACTGCCTCCACTGAGGACAGGAGTTGCTGTTGGACACTGGGAAGGTCAGTGAAGTCAGACACAGACAGAGCATAACTGGGATCATGTGATATCCTCTGCAATTCTCTGCTATCAGAGCTCCTTGTTCCAATTCCAAAGACCAAGACCCCGAGCTCCTTCAGAGCAGAGGCTGGTGTGTCAACATTGTCAAAGGACCTTCCACCACTCAGCAGTATCAGAATCTGTGGAACACCTTCCAGGCGCCTACTTCCAGCAGACACAGTGAAGACATTGTCCCTCACATAGTGAAGAGCTGCCCCAGTGTTGAGGGGTCTCCCGCCTTTGTGCCTCAGACCTCTGACAGTGTCAAGAACCTCTCCCTTTGTTGTGTATGTGTTCAGATAGAATTGTGCGGCTGGATCTCTGCTGTACTGAACCACTGAGACGCGATCTTTGTTCTCATCCACATTGAGTGTCTCCACTACTCTTTGGACAAAGTCAAGCATGGCTGGGAATCCATTCCTAGTGGCATCAGTGCCATCCAGCAAGAACACAACATCCCTCCTGGGAGCCCGATGCTCAACTACGGAATATCAAAGTTTGAAAGAGAGTCAAATTACATGCTGCATCCGGAACATACAGGAAAAAGCTACTATGGTCACATAGGAGTCACCCCTTTCCCCGTACTTATGCTAGGGAACATTGCTACAGAGCTATACATCTAAAATGGAATCATTAAGGAAGGCCTCAATGGAAATGGAAATGATCAAGACTGTACATTTTTCCAATATTGGTTAGACTTTGAATTCCACGTGTAATTACACTGTAGTAAGGACAGTGTAAAGTGTTACGTAAATGTCTTACCTATTACTGTTGGTGTCGTGGGGGTGCCCTGTACACCGACTGTGCTCACGGCAGAAAGTAGCTGCTCTTGGACATTGGGGAGGTCAGTGAATTCAGACACTGAGAGAGCATGACTAGGTTCAGAGGATATCTTCTGCAATTCTCTGCTATCAGAGCCCCTTGTTCCAATTGCAAACACCAAGACCCCAAGCTCCTTGAGAGCAGATGCCGGTGTATCTACATTGTCAAAGGACCTTCCACCACTCAGCACAATCAGTATCTGAGGGACGCCCTCTTGGCGTCTGCTTCCAGAGGAGGCAGTAAGGACATTGTCCCTCACGTACTGGAGAGCTGCCCCGGTGTTGAGGGGTCTACCTCCTTTGTGCCTCAGACCTCTGACAGTGTCAAGAACCTCTCCCTTTGTTGTGTATGTGTTCAGATAGAATTGTGCGGCTGGATCTCTGCTGTACTGAACCACTGAGACGCGATCTTTGTTCTCATCCACATTGAGTGTCTCCACTACTCTTTGGACAAAGTCAAGCATGGCTGGGAATCCATTCCTAGTGGCATCAGTGCCATCCAGCAAGAACACAACATCCCTCCTGGGAGCCCGATGCTCAACTACGGAATATCAAAGTTTGAAAGAGAGTCAAATTACATGCTGCATCCGGAACATACAGGAAAAAGCTACTATGGTCACATAGGAGTCACCCCTTTCCCCGTACTTATGCTAGGGAACATTGCTACAGAGCTATACATCTAAAATGGAATCATTAAGGAAGGCCTCAATGGATATGGAAATTATCAAGACTGTACATTTTTCCAATATTGGTTAGACTTTGAATTCCACGTGTAATTACACTGTAGTAAGGACAGTGTAAAGTGTTACGTAAATGTCTTACCTATTACTGTTGGTGTCGTGGGGGTGCCCTGTACACCGACTGTGCTCACGGCAGAAAGTAGCTGCTCTTGGACATTGGGGAGGTCAGTGAATTCAGACACTGAGAGAGCATGACTAGGTTCAGAGGATATCTTCTGCAATTCTCTGCTATCAGAGCCCCTTGTTCCAATTGCAAACACCAAGACCCCAAGCTCCTTGAGAGCAGATGCCGGTGTATCTACATTGTCAAAGGACCTTCCACCACTCAGCACAATCAGTATCTGAGGGACGCCCTCTTGGCGTCTGCTTCCAGAGGAGGCAGTAAGGACATTGTCCCTCACGTACTGGAGAGCTGCCCCGGTGTTGAGGGGTCTACCTCCTTTGTGCCTCAGGCCTCTAACAGTGTCAAGAATTTCCTCCTTTGTGTTGTAAGTGTTCAGATAGAAATTGACATGTTGATCTCTACTGTACTGAACCACAGAAACACGGTCTTTGTTCTCCTCCACATTGAGTTTCTCCACCATTCTCTGAACAAAGTCACGCATTGCTGGGAATCCATTCCTTGTACCATCGGAACCATCCAGAAGGAATACCACATCCTTTCTGGCGGTTGTTTGCTCCACTAGGAGTATTAGAAATAAAAAGAGAAAATCATGTCAACATTTTTTCATTGAACCTGAGTATGAAATATGTGTGTGTGTTATTTTACTTTTCTGACATATCCCAAGAGATATTTCAGAAATTCCTAAAGGATTATCCACATAAGCTTACCTATGAATGTTGGGGTTGTGGGTGTCACCTCAACAAGTACAGTTTTGAGCGAGGAGAAAAACTGCTGCTGGACAGTGGGGAGGTCAGAGAATTCAGACACAGATTGGGCATAACTAGGACCAGTGACAATCTTTTCAACCTCTCTGCTGGAATTTCTGGTTCCAATGCCAAATATCAAGACGCCACTCTCTTTGAGGGCAGAGGCTGGAGTATCAACATTATCACTGGACCGCCCGCCACTCAGCAGAATCAGTAACTGAGGGACGGCCTCTTGGCGTCTGCTACCAGAGGAGGCAGTGAAGACGTTATCCCTCACGTACTGGAGAGCTGCCCCGGTGTTCAGGGGTCTACCTCCTTTGTGCCTCAGGACTCTAACAGTGTCAAGAATGTCCTCCTTTGTGTGGTAAGTGTTCAGATAGAAATGGACTTGTTGATCTCTACTGTACTGAACCACAGAAACACGGTCTTTGTTCTCCTCCACATTGAGGTTCTCCACCACTTTCTGAACAAAGTCACGCATTGCTGGGAATCCATTCCTTGTGCCATCAGAACCATCCAGAAGGAATACCACATCCTTTCTGGCGGGGTCATGATCAACTGAGAAAACAGAGAGATTATATCAATGAAATAAATGTGGTGTTAAAGGCCCAATGAAACGCTAACACCCAATGGTGATCAAGGCCCAACTGACTTGTTGCTGTCTGTATTCATGACATGATCGGTGGCAATATGAGGAGACATACCTAACACTGTTGTTGATTCTGGAGTAACTTCAATTCCCACTGCCTCCACTGAGGACAGGAGTTGCTGTTGGACACTGGGAAGGTCAGTGAAGTCAGACACAGACAGAGCATAACTGGGATCATGTGATATCTTCTGCAATTCTCTGCTATCAGAGCTCCTTGTTCCAATTCCAAAGACCAAGACCCCGAGCTCCTTCAGAGCAGAGGCTGGTGTGTCAACATTGTCAGAGGACCTTCCACCACTCAGCAGTATCAGAATCTGTGGAACACCTTCCAGGCGCCTACTTCCAGCAGACACAGTGAAGACATTGTCCCTCACATAGTGAAGAGCTGCCCCAGTGTTGAGGGGTCTCCCGCCTTTGTGCCTCAGACCTCTGACAGTGTCAAGAACCTCTCCCTTTGTTGTGTATGTGTTCAGATAGAATTGTGCGGCTGGATCTCTGCTGTACTGAACCACTGAGACGCGATCTTTGTTCTCATCCACATTGAGTGTCTCCACTACTCTTTGGACAAAGTCAAGCATGGCTGGGAATCCATTCCTAGTGGCATCAGTGCCATCCAGCAAGAACACAACATCCCTCCTGGGAGCCCGATGCTCAACTACGGAATATCAAAGTTTGAAAGAGAGTCAAATTACATGCTGCATCCGGAACATACAGGAAAAAGCTACTATAGTCACATAGGAGTCACCCCTTTCCCCGTACTTATGCTAGGGAACATTGCTACAGAGCTATACATCTAAAATGGAATCATTAAGGAAGGCCTCAATGGAAATGGAAATGATCAAGACTGTACATTTTTCCAATATTGGTTAGACTTTGAATTCCACGTGTAATTACACTGTAGTAAGGACAGTGTAAAGTGTTACGTAAATGTCTTACCTATTACTGTTGGTGTCGTGGGGGTGCCCTGTACACCGACTGTGCTCACGGCAGAAAGTAGCTGCTCTTGGACATTGGGGAGGTCAGTGAATTCAGACACTGAGAGAGCATGACTAGGTTCAGAGGATATCTTCTGCAATTCTCTGCTATCAGAGCCCCTTGTTCCAATTGCAAACACCAAGACCCCAAGCTCCTTGAGAGCAGATGCCGGTGTATCTACATTGTCAAAGGACCTTCCACCACTCAGCACAATCAGTATCTGAGGGACGCCCTCTTGGCGTCTGCTTCCAGAGGAGGCAGTAAGGACATTGTCCCTCACGTACTGGAGAGCTGCCCCGGTGTTGAGGGGTCTACCTCCTTTGTGCCTCAGGCCTCTAACAGTGTCAAGAATTTCCTCCTTTGTGTTGTAAGTGTTCAGATAGAAATTGACATGTTGATCTCTACTGTACTGAACCACAGAAACACGGTCTTTGTTCTCCTCCACATTGAGTTTCTCCACCATTCTCTGAACAAAGTCACGCATTGCTGGGAATCCATTCCTTGTACCATCGGAACCATCCAGAAGGAATACCACATCCTTTCTGGCGGTTGTTTGCTCCACTAGGAGTATTAGAAATAAAAAGAGAAAATCATGTCAACATTTTTTCATTGAACCTGAGTATGAAATATGTGTGTGTGTTATTTTACTTTTCTGACATATCCCAAGAGATATTTCAGAAATGCCTAAAGGATTATCCACATAAGCTTACCTATGAATGTTGGGGTTGTGGGTGTCACCTCAACAAGTACAGTTTTGAGCGAGGAGAAAAACTGCTGCTGGACAGTGGGGAGGTTAGAGAATTCAGACACAGATTGGGCATAACTAGGACCAGTGACAATCTTTTCAACCTCTCTGCTGGAATTTCTGGTTCCAATGCCAAATATCAAGACGCCACTCTCTTTGAGGGCAGAGGCTGGAGTATCAACATTATCACTGGACCGCCCGCCACTCAGCAGAATCAGTAACTGAGGGACGGCCTCTTGGCGTCTGCTACCAGAGGAGGCAGTGAAGACGTTATCCCTCACGTACTGGAGAGCTGCCCCGGTGTTCAGGGGTCTACCTCCTTTGTGCCTCAGGACTCTAACAGTGTCAAGAATTTCCTCCTTTGTGTGGTAAGTGTTCAGATAGAAATGGACTTGTTGATCTCTACTGTACTGAACCACAGAAACACGGTCTTTGTTCTCCTCCACATTGAGGTTCTCCACCACTTTCTGAACAAAGTCACGCATTGCTGGGAATCCATTCCTTGTGCCATCAGAACCATCCAGAAGGAATACCACATCCTTTCTGGCGGGGTCATGATCAACTGAGAAAACAGAGAGATTATATCAATGAAATAAATGTGGTGTTAAAGGCCCAATGAAACGCTAACACCCAATGGTGATCAAGGCCCAACTGACTTGTTGCTGTCTGTATTCATGACATGATCGGTGGCAATATGAGGAGACATACCTAACACTGTTGTTGATTCTGGAGTAACTTCAATTCCCACTGCCTCCACTGAGGACAGGAGTTGCTGTTGGACACTGGGAAGGTCAGTGAAGTCAGACACAGACAGAGCATAACTGGGATCATGTGATATCTTCTGCAATTCTCTGCTATCAGAGCTCCTTGTTCCAATTCCAAAGACCAAGACCCCGAGCTCCTTCAGAGCAGAGGCTGGTGTGTCAACATTGTCAGAGGACCTTCCACCACTCAGCAGTATCAGAATCTGTGGAACACCTTCCAGGCGCCTACTTCCAGCAGACACAGTGAAGACATTGTCCCTCACATAGTGAAGAGCTGCCCCAGTGTTGAGGGGTCTCCCGCCTTTGTGCCTCAGACCTCTGACAGTGTCAAGAACCTCTCCCTTTGTTGTGTATGTGTTCAGATAGAATTGTGCGGCTGGATCTCTGCTGTACTGAACCACTGAGACGCGATCTTTGTTCTCATCCACATTGAGTGTCTCCACTACTCTTTGGACAAAGTCAAGCATGGCTGGGAATCCATTCCTAGTGGCATCAGTGCCATCCAGCAAGAACACAACATCCCTCCTGGGAGCCCGATGCTCAACTACGGAATATCAAAGTTTGAAAGAGAGTCAAATTACATGCTGCATCCGGAACATACAGGAAAAAGCTACTATAGTCACATAGGAGTCACCCCTTTCCCCGTACTTATGCTAGGGAACATTGCTACAGAGCTATACATCTAAAATGGAATCATTAAGGAAGGCCTCAATGGAAATGGAAATGATCAAGACTGTACATTTTTCCAATATTGGTTAGACTTTGAATTCCACGTGTAATTACACTGTAGTAAGGACAGTGTAAAGTGTTACGTAAATGTCTTACCTATTACTGTTGGTGTCGTGGGGGTGCCCTGTACACCGACTGTGCTCACGGCAGAAAGTAGCTGCTCTTGGACATTGGGGAGGTCAGTGAATTCAGACACTGAGAGAGCATGACTAGGTTCAGAGGATATCTTCTGCAATTCTCTGCTATCAGAGCCCCTTGTTCCAATTGCAAACACCAAGACCCCAAGCTCCTTGAGAGCAGATGCCGGTGTATCTACATTGTCAAAGGACCTTCCACCACTCAGCACAATCAGTATCTGAGGGACGCCCTCTTGGCGTCTGCTTCCAGAGGAGGCAGTAAGGACATTGTCCCTCACGTACTGGAGAGCTGCCCCGGTGTTGAGGGGTCTACCTCCTTTGTGCCTCAGGCCTCTAACAGTGTCAAGAATTTCCTCCTTTGTGTTGTAAGTGTTCAGATAGAAATTGACATGTTGATCTCTACTGTACTGAACCACAGAAACACGGTCTTTGTTCTCCTCCACATTGAGTTTCTCCACCATTCTCTGAACAAAGTCACGCATTGCTGGGAATCCATTCCTTGTACCATCGGAACCATCCAGAAGGAATACCACATCCTTTCTGGCGGTTGTTTGCTCCACTAGGAGTATTAGAAATAAAAAGAGAAAATCATGTCAACATTTTTTCATTGAACCTGAGTATGAAATATGTGTGTGTGTTATTTTACTTTTCTGACATATCCCAAGAGATATTTCAGAAATGCCTAAAGGATTATCCACATAAGCTTACCTATGAATGTTGGGGTTGTGGGTGTCACCTCAACAAGTACAGTTTTGAGCGAGGAGAAAAACTGCTGCTGGACAGTGGGGAGGTTAGAGAATTCAGACACAGATTGGGCATAACTAGGACCAGTGACAATCTTTTCAACCTCTCTGCTGGAATTTCTGGTTCCAATGCCAAATATCAAGACGCCACTCTCTTTGAGGGCAGAGGCTGGAGTATCAACATTATCACTGGACCGCCCGCCACTCAGCAGAATCAGTAACTGAGGGACGGCCTCTTGGCGTCTGCTACCAGAGGAGGCAGTGAAGACGTTATCCCTCACGTACTGGAGAGCTGCCCCGGTGTTCAGGGGTCTACCTCCTTTGTGCCTCAGGACTCTAACAGTGTCAAGAATTTCCTCCTTTGTGTGGTAAGTGTTCAGATAGAAATGGACTTGTTGATCTCTACTGTACTGGACCACAGAAACACGGTCTTTGTTCTCCTCCACATTGAGGTTCTCCACCACTTTCTGAACAAAGTCACGCATTGCTGGGAATCCATTCCTTGTGCCATCAGAACCATCCAGAAGGAATACCACATCCTTTCTGGCGGGGTCATGATCAACTGAGAAAACAGAGAGATTATATCAATGAAATAAATGTGGTGTTAAAGGCCCAATGAAACGCTAACACCCAATGGTGATCAAGGCCCAACTGACTTGTTGCTGTCTGTATTCATGACATGATCGGTGGCAATATGAGGAGACATACCTAACACTGTTGTTGATTCTGGAGTAACTTCAATTCCCACTGCCTCCACTGAGGACAGGAGTTGCTGTTGGACACTGGGAAGGTCAGTGAAGTCAGACACAGACAGAGCATAACTGGGATCATGTGATATCTTCTGCAATTCTCTGCTATCAGAGCTCCTTGTTCCAATTCCAAAGACCAAGACCCCAAGCTCCTTCAGAGCAGAGGCTGGTGTGTCAACATTGTCAGAGGACCTTCCACCACTCAGCAGTATCAGAATCTGTGGAACACCTTCCAGGCGCCTACTTCCAGCAGACACAGTGAAGACATTGTCCCTCACATAGTGAAGAGCTGCCCCAGTGTTGAGGGGTCTCCCGCCTTTGTGCCTCAGACCTCTGACAGTGTCAAGAATCTCTCCCTTTGTTGTGTATGTGTTCAGATAGAATTGTGCGGCTGGATCTCTGCTGTACTGAACCACTGAGACGCGATCTTTGTTCTCATCCACATTGAGTGTCTCCACTACTCTTCGTACAAAGTCACGCATTGCTGGGAATCCATTCCTCGTGACATCAGATCCATCCAGCAAGAACACAACATCCCTCCTGGGAGCCTGATGCTCAACTACGGAATATCAAAGTTTGAAAGAGAGTAATATTTCATGCTGCATACGATACATACAGGAAAAAGCTACTTTGGACACATAGGAGTCACTCCTTTCCTGGTACTTATGCTAGGGAACATTGCTACAGAGCTATACATCTAAAATGGAATCATTAAGAAAGGCCTCAATGGAAATGGAAATTATCAAGACTGTTATGTAGTTAGGTTAACTTGACTCATATTGTTGTTACATATTGTAAATACAGTGTAACTATAAGTTATTCCAAGTAAGTCCAATATTTGTTACACTCTTATTTACTTGTGTAATTACACTGTAATAAGGACAGTGTAATTCGTTACGTAATTTTCTTACCTATTACTGTTGGTGTCATGGTTGTGCCCTGTACAGTGACTCTGCTCATGGCAGAAAGTAGCTGCTCTTGGACATTGGGGAGGTCAGTGAATTCAGACACTGAGAGAGCATGACTCGGTTCAGAGGATATCTTCTCCAATTCTCTGCTATCAGAGCCCCTTGTTCCAATTCCAAACACCAAGACCCCAAGCTCCTTGAGAGCAGATGCTGGTGCATCTACATTGTCTCTTGACCGTCCACTACTGAGGAGAATGAGTATTTGTTTCACACCTTCGGAGTGTCTGCTCCCAGAGGATGTTGTGAACACATTTTCTTTCACAAATGTCAGAGCTGCCCCTGTGTTGAGGGGTCTACCGCCTTTGTGTGACAACCCCCTCACCGAGTTCAACACGTCTTCCTTTCTCAGAAAAGAATTCAAATAGAAATTTGCCACTGCCACATTGCTGAATTGGACCACAGAAACTTGGTCATTATTTTGTCCCACGTTGAGACTTTCAATTACTTTGTGGAGGAAATCCCGAATAGCAGGGAATCCATTTCTTGTATTGTCTGATCCATCCATCAAAAACACTATATCTCTTCTACTTTCATCACTTTCCACTGTTGATATATGGAGAAAAAAACACATTTATTTTAGATATGAAATCAGCTATAAGCCTTCCTCATGAAGATAACTCACTGAAGTCATTTACTGCAAGAGGCCTAACAGCTCCAATGTTTAACTCTTAAAAGGATGCTATTCGTCAGAATTATCATAACCAAAAGAAGCTATTGAATTTCTTACCAATTCTAGTCGCCTCCGTTGGTCTCACTTGAGCTAGACGTGTCAACAAACTTTGTTGAATGTTCTGAAGATTTGCAAAATCAGGGACAGAGTAAGCATAATTTGGATTTGATGAAATTGCTTGCATTTGAACTGAGTCAGTCATTCTTGATCCAATTGCAAATGTTACAACCCCTAATGACTGTAGTGCACTTGCAGGACCTCGAGGAGAATCCCGAGACCTGCCACCAGCCAGCAGCACCAGGATCTGATGGGCCCCCTCGTGATGTCGACTCCCAGCACTAGGAGTGAAGACATTGTCCTTCACAAACTGGAGGGCTGCGCCAGTATACTGAGGCCTCCCGCCCTTGGGTCTCAGTCCTCTGATGGATGTGAGCACATCGTCTCTGGTCTTATGAGTATTCAGGTTGAAGTTAATTGCTGCATTGTTGCTGTACTGCACAACAGCAACTTGATCTTTTCCCTGGTCCAAGTCAAAATGTTCCACCACCATTGCGACAAACTCTCTTATTGCTGAAAATCTAATCCTGACATCATCAGATCCATCAAGGAGGAAAACAATGTCTCTCTTCACACTCAGGCCTTTAACTAGGATCAAAATGGTTCCACATTAGCAAATGTGCACATACATCATGCGACACATACATCATGCCAATTTGAAATAATCGATTAGCTACATATTTTTCAATTGTCATAATCTATCAATTTAAGGCACACACAACCTGCCCAGCATTTGGAAAATACAGTAACCATTTTGTGCAAATTCAAATGTATCAAGTCAGTGGGCAATGCCCCTGTGATGAAATGCACTAATTCTATGAAGTGATTCTCAGTGAAATGGTTTAATATTATGCCCTGTGTCACTCACCTAGAACCTCACCTGGTTGTACTGTATATTTCTGAGAGGCAACTGCGGAAAGCAACTGTTGTGTAACAAGCGAGAGGTCAGAAAACTCCTTGAGCAGATATGCCTGGTTTGGACTATATGCAAGGCTCTGCATCTCCACTCTATCTGCGTTATTGACCCCAACACTGAACATCACGATTCCAGTTTCCCTCAGTCTCTCTGATGCTGCCAGAGCATCATCTTGAGACTTTCCCCCACTCAGCAGAATCAGTATCTGAGGGACGCCCTCTTGGGCTCTGCTCCCAGCGGAGGCTGTAAAGATGTTGTTCTTTACGTACTCAAGAGCTTGCCCAGTTTTCAGGGGCCTTCCTCCTTTAAGCCTGATATTGTGTATCCCTGTCATGACATGACTCTTCGATGAGTATGTGTTTAGGAGGAAGTTAGTGGTGGGCTCAGTACTGTACTGGACCACAGCAACTTGTGCTTTGTTTGGCCCAACATCTAGATGTTCAACAAATTGGCCGACAAAATCACGAATTGATTGGGCACCGGCTTGCATATCATCAGACCCATCAAGGAGAAATGTGATATCCACCCTCTGGATATCTGATTTCAAGATAGTGGACATGTCTGAAATGGGCAAAAAGAAACATTTCACAACTAATAGGGACTTCTATAATGTACATGCTCAGATAGCATCACAATACTACTATCTCACTGTAATAATCTCTGTGATTTTCTAACTCCCAATGTGTGGGTGAAATTATTCATAAATAACAATAACCTTACCGATAGCAGTTGGAAATGTAGGTGTTTCCGGGACACCACTCATCACACCTATCACTCTAGAGTACATGCTGTCCAGGTTGTCAAAGTTGTTAATTGAAAAAGAGTGGCTGGGTGTAAAAGCTATGGTCTGTAATTCCAGAGTATCGGCATTCTGTGTTCCGAGGCTGAGGGTTCTAATTCCATTCCCTCTCAATGACTGTGCCGCTCCCCTTATGTCATCACTAGACCTCCCACCAATGAAGAGGAACAGATACTGAGGCACATCCTCTGCACTCCTCCCTCCAGCTGAAGCAGTGAAGACATTGTCTCTGACAAACTGCAGCGCTGCACCAGTATTGAGGGGTCTGCCCGCTTTGTGTCTCATGGATCTTATGGAAGTGAGCACATCATTTGTAGAGGAGTATGAGTTTAGATAGAAATTGGCTGTGGTGTCTCGGCTGTACTGAACGAGGGCCACGCGGTCCCCATTCTCCTCCACATTGAGACTCTCCACTATTTTCTCTGCAAAGCCACGGATCCCCTCAAAACCACTTCTAGAGTCATCAGATCCATCAATAAGGAATACTACATCCTTCCTGTCAGAATCTGAAATGAAGGCAAAGAGAAGTTGCAGAGGCACAGGAAAGGAGGGGACAGAAAAGCAGCTGCAGTGCTATCAAAGTCATTGATAACATAAAACATTATCAATAAATAAAATGTCTATAGACTTGATTTCAAAGTGAAATACAGCATATTCAATCACAATTTACATGAAAATAAAAATGGCCAGGTCTTACCAAAACTCCTAGTAGGAACAGTTGTCTCAGGTTGGTGAGACGCTTCCTTAACCAATGACAACAGTTCCTGCTGAATAGTGGGCAGGTCGTCATAATCAGTGATAGAGAGGGCGTAATTAGGCTCATGGGATATGGTTTGTAGTTCTAGTGTGTCAGCATCCCCAGTGCCAATACTGATTGAAAAGACCCCCCAATCTTTCAGCTTTGTGGCAGGCATTCGTATGTCATCATTGGACCTCCCCCCACTCAGCAGAATCAGTAGCTGGGGAACTCTTTCCAAACGTCTGCTTCCGGAAGAGGCAGTGAAGACATTGTCTCTCACGTACATGAGGGCTGCCCCAATGTTGAGGGGGCTTCCTCCTTTGTGGCTCAGGCCTCTTACAGCATCAAGAACGTCATCTTTTGTTGTGTGTGAGTTCAAATTGAAATTGACTTCTGCTGTATCACTGTACTGAACCACAGACACACGATCTTTGTTCATGGCTACAGCAAGTTTCTCCACCACTCTCTGAACAAAGTCTTGGATATCTGTGAATCTCCTTCTGGTATTATCAGAGCCATCAAGTAAAAATACAATATCCCTCCTGTCATCATCTGCTGCAATCATAAGCAGTCATGAAATGGGTTAATACTCATGAAAGAAGAGTCTTCAAATGATACATTTTGGGAATTCAACACACCAAACCTTGCCTGTCTTTGTGTAGTGAAATACATTATACAAAACTCCTTTAACCATCTACAGTATAACTGCTGTCATTGTATCAAATGTAATTCACAATGATAACTGTTGTCTTACCCATTAGTGTTGGCAAGCTAGCAGATATTTCAACTCTCTCAAGGGCAGAGAACACTTGCTTTTGAACGTTTTGGAGATCATAAAAAGTTGGAGCCGAGAAAGCATAGCTGGGTTCATGTGATATGGTTTGAAGCTCAAGTGTATCAGCATTCTTTATTCCAACCGTTAATGCCATCACACCAATTCCTTTCAGGTTTGTGACGGCATTTCTGACATCATCACTGGACCGCCCCCCAGTCAGCAGAATCAATAACTGAGGGACGCCCTCTTGACGTCTGCTACCAGAGGAGGCAGTAAAGACGTTGTCCCTCACGTACTGGAGAGCTGCCCCGGTGTTGAGGGGTCTACCTCCTCTGTGCCTCAGGCCTCTAACATTGTTAAGAATTTCCTCCTTTGTGTTGTAAGCGTTCAGATAGAAATGGACCTCTTGATCTCTACTGTACTGAACCACAGAGACACGGTCTTTGTTTCCTCCCACATTGAGGTTCTCCACTCCTCTCTGAACAAATTCACGCATTGCCTCAAATCCATTGCGAGTATCATCAGAGCCATCCAGTAGAAACACTACATCCCGCTTTGATTCAGTTTTATCTAGAGATGCATAGGAATGTGATTCAGTAACCTTGGATACTGTTCAATAGAGATTGTTTAGCCTATTATTTATAACTAGAACTATTCATAGTGAAAAATTGACCAATACAGTAATGTGTAAAGATGCCTGTGTAGTATTATGAATGTACTGAATAAGTTCAGTACATTCAGTACAGTTATTTTCAAGAAGAATAAGACACACAAAACCTTAAATATGACGTTTCAAAGGCGTAGGCAAAGAGACCCAGAGAAATGTAAACTTCTTACCTGGCAGGATAGGTGTAGCCAATAGTCTTGGCTGACGAGGTACCCTTTTTATAAACGACAGAAGTCGCTGTTGAATGCTTTCAAGGTCATCGAACCGAGGGACAGAGAGAGCATAGGAGGGCATATGTGCAATCATCTGGAGCTCTAGTATGTCTGCATTTCTTGACCCAATACTGAATGGGACAATTTTCTCCTGTTTCAAAGCAGTAACGGCAGCCCCGACATCATCCCGAGACCGGCCACCACTCAGCAGAATCAGTATCTGAGGGACGCCCTCTTGGCGTCTGCTTCCAGAGGAGGCAGTAAATACATTGTCCTTCACATAGTTAAGTGCCGCTCCAGTGTTGAGGGGTCTCCCTCCTTTGTGCTGCATGCTTCGAATGGAACTGAGAACACCTTGTTTTTCAGGGTATGTGTTCAGATAGAAATGGATCGCAGGGTCTTTGCTGTACTGGACCACAGAAACACGGTCTTTGTTCTCCCCAAAACTGAGATTCTCCACCATTCTCTGAACAAAGTCACGCATTGCTGGGAATCCACTCCTAGTATCATCAGACCCATCCAACAAGAACACTATGTCTCTCTGTGCAGCATCTAATTCAACTAAGAAAAACATTGAAAGACATATTTAATGATAAAATCAATCAAATGTTGAGTAAAACTTTACATAAAGCCAAAAGGTAGGCTACACAATATCACTTTCATGTATGAGCATTTCTAATGCCTTATTATTAGAGTCAATATGTGTTTATGTGGCATTTTTTCTAATGTTTCAAAATGGCAATTCAGAATCATTCTGAGATGCCACTAGCATTGTAAGAAGGCTCTATGTGCTTAAAAAGCCTTATACTTAATCATATCTATTGGCTTTAGATAAAGTGTTACCACATGGTGTACTATACACCTACTGTATGTGTAGACCAAAATAATGGAAAACATGGTTAGAATATTCTCAATCTTAGACAAAAGCTCTAGGAATACAGCCAATTGTTCTAACCATGTTTATAAATCCATGCAAAGAAACTGGAAAGAAATGTAGAGAGTCATAAAAGGGTCTTAAATGTCCAAACATTTAAGAAAGTTTGTAAATAGACATTAAATGTCTCTGGAAAAAAACAAGAAATGTAAGATCACTCTTCTTCCATAAAGGAGGGAAGAGAGGGGTGTGTAAGTAAAGTATAAAAATACACTGTCAATGATGTGCAGTCGGTATCATTGGCTCAAGGAAGAGCTCAAGCTGAAAGGCCAGGGAAAAGTAAAATTTCTTGATGTCAAACAACCAAAAGAAAGGCTTTCCAATATGTAACAAGAGTCAAACAGGAAAGTATATGCCAATTTCTTAGACCCAAATAAAACATAACTCTCCCACCACCATCTCCGGTGCGTTGTTTACAGTAATACAGTAATCATGGGTATGACTATTTAGCGACAGCATAACCATTCAAAGATACTGGCCTCTAGTCAAAGCAGGCAGTTTGAGGGAAATGAAACTGATCCAGTGATTTTCATCAAAGGAAAGTGCAGTTTCATAAGTCTTCAAACTATTCGAGACCAATAGTTGCTAGAGGGGGGGAAATAAGCTTAACTTGATTCTTGACTGCGAATCGGGGCAGCTCTTACCGACAATAGTAGGGGGCTCAACCCCCATTTTTGATTGGACAAAGGCCAGGATCTCCGGCTGTATGGACAGGAGTTCACCAAAGACTGGTAGGTTGAAGAGAAATCTAGAGGAGTAGGCGATTCTCTGCAGCTCCTCCTCCCTAACATTTTTCATCCCGATGGCGAAAGAGAGAACCCCAAGACGTTTCAGGTCGGCCCCAGCAGCTGTGACATCATCGTCGGATTCGCCACCAGTTAACAAAAACAGCACCTGAGGAACCCCCTCTAGACGCCTGCTCCCATCGGAGGCAGTGAGAACACTGTCCCTGACATACTGGAGAGCTGCCCCTGTGTTCCTGGGTCTTCCTCCTTTGTGCCTCAGGCTTCTAACAGCGTAGATGACGGCCTTCTGAGTCTTATGAGTTTTAAGGGTGAAGTAAGCAGTGGCATCATCACTGTAAAGCACAACGGCGACGCGGACGTTTTCTCCATCAATGTCAAGTTCGGAGGCCATTCTTCGTATGAACTCTCTGATGGCAGGTAGGCCATTTCTGGTGTCGTCTGAGCCGTCAACGAGAAACACTACATCCCTTTTCATGCCCCCTGTATCAACTAGATGGTGAGTGTCTGCTAGATAAAAAATGGGATACATTGATGGATAATTAGGATTTAGAGATTTAAAGAGCACATTTATGGTGTACAAACTCCATGTAGGCCTATCAGTGTTAGTAATAATAAAAGCTGAATATGTAAGACGTCACTTATAAAAATAACTACTTCAACTTAATTCTAATCACTTAATTTTCATGACTTCATCTGAAGCCATATGAGCAACTGAAACCTTAGGCTTAATACGTCTATTGACAACACACTTGTGCACGCATATTTGCATGGGAGATTGAGAAGCTGAAGGTTTTACCATGCTGGACTACTGCTCTGAAAGTGATCATCACAAGCATAATAACACAGGACCATCTTTTAATCGAAAAAGATGTCAAGTCTGGCATAGTTCCTCCACACAAGGTTGAGGTAAGAGAGAAATAATGAAGTTGAATGTGTACAGAAGGTGGAAAGATTTGGGATTCAAGAGAATAAAAGTTAAAGTCAAAAGAGAAAATATAGCGTTCTCAAAGAGAAAATAGTACTTTCTCAGTCATGCAGAAAATGCACGTTGCCTAGATTATTTAAAAGATTACTCTACTAACACTACATTTACCAAAACGCTCAGAAATCAAAGAAATCATCATGCTTAAATTCCAGCATTGTTCCAAAGACAGAGAATATAGTATGCATCATGTTATTAGCATACTCATATCCAAGCTGAAGTTCTTACCTACTAAATCAGGGGTTCCTGGAGCCACAGATTCCTCTGTGTCTTTAGACATGCTTTTAAGTGAGGCAACAAGCTGTGCCTGGGCAGAGGGCAACTCAGAGAACTCATTGACCTGGTACGTGAGACCAGGTTGGAAGGAAATCATTTCCAACTCCTGGGGATTAGCATCCCTGACTCCGACCCCCATTGCAATAATTTCCCGGTCTTTAAGAGCCAGAGCCGGGCCCTTGACATCATCTCTGGAGGGTTTGCTACTCAGCAATATCAGTATCTGAGGCACACCCTCCAGTCGTCTACTCCCCGTGGAGGAGGTGAACACATTGTGTCTGACAAATTGGAGAGATGCCCCAGTGTTGAGGCTCCTCCCACCCTTGTGCCTCAGGTTACTCACGGCATTCATGACAGCCTCCTTGGTTTTGTGAGAGCTCAGATAGAAGTGGGCCTCTGGTCTGTCAGAGTACTGAACCACTGAGATTCTGTCTTTGTTCTCCTCCACAGACAGTGTCTCCACTATACTCTGAACAAAGGCTTTCACTTCTGGGAATCCATTCCTAGTGCCATCAGAACCATCCAACAGGAATACTATGTCTCTTTTCACATCCTCAGCATGGACATGGACTGAGACACAACAGACAAGGCACGTTTAGAGGAACAAACATCACAGCACAGCGAGAAGAACATCAGTCGGAGCGTTACACACAACAAGACAGATCAGAAAAGGTTTGTCTTACCTTGCTGAAGGACGATCTCTAGCTGGTCCTTGGGGAGGCTCACATAGCTGTTGAGCCTCTGCTGGACCGAATCGAGCTGGCTGAATTCCTTCACGTTGAAAGCAAAGGATGGGTTGTGTGAAATGGCCTCGATCTGCTTAGGGTCTGCATTCTTTACACCAACACCAAAGGGTACCACACCCTCTGTCTTCAGGGCCACGGCAGGCTCCTTCACATTATCCCTGGACTTGCCCCCAGTCAGAACTATCAGAAACTGGGGGACATGTTGTTGCACCCGGCTGCCATAGCTCGGGGACAAGATGGTGTCCTTCATGAAGTTCAGGGCAGCTCCTGTGTTAAGACTCCGCCCTCCAGCCAGACTCATGGTATCAACGGCCCTCAGGACCTCGTCTTTGGTCTTATAGGTGTTGAGGTAGAAGTTGGGGGATGGCTTCTCACTGTGTTGGACCACTGATATCCGTACTCTGTCCTCTGCAATATCCAGAGGCATAATGACTTTTTTGATAAAGTCCCGGATGTAAGGGAAGTCGGCCCGGACTGCGTCAGAGCCGTCAATCAGGAAGGCAACGTCCCTCTCACCTCCTGAGACCACCACTGTTAAAAAGAGTGCAAAAAAACATTATCACACCTTTTTTTTTCGCAGATTTGTTTGACATCTTTCATACTCTTTTTAAAGGTGCAAATTATTAATATATAGCCATTGATTCTTGAAGAATATTACTAATAAATGCCTCATGAACTTAGTTCAACTTACCCTATCAGAACCCAACATATAAGCTTGTTTTACTCCATTGTTTGTAAACAATGTAATTGAAAATAAACACTGTATAGCTTCAAAACATGGTTAAAACTAGCATTTTGATCTCATTGATGGTCAGTCCTTGCAACCAAAGCTCAATCATAGTCTATGAAATTTCTGAGCGGTTAAATTTCTCCAGCCGCACCCGTCAGCTGTTTACCAAAAAAGTGGTGGGGAGACCACTTTGTTGTTGTTTGAATACCAGATTGCCCCTTTAAACATTAATGTGAATGTGCAGGCTAGACATTGCAGTCAGAACACTTCACCCATGGTATATTCATTGTATCGAAAATGTAAAACTATTACAAAGTAAAAACATAAAGTAGCTCACCAGTTTCCTCTGTGATCTCAGTCTCAATAGTATCAGTATCTCCCACCACAGTGATCAGAGGGGTTCTTATCTGTGCAACCACACTGGGCAGACCAGAGAAGCTGCTCTCATAGTAGGCCAGGTTAGGAACAAACGCTACAGTCTGCAGGAAGGCCTCATCAGCCTGGGCAGCACCCACTGTGAAGGTCAGCACCCCCGCGATGGCGACCTTGTCTGCTATCCTCTTAACCTCATCATGAGCGGGACCACCAGTGATCAGGACCAGCACCTGCTGGACACCCTGCCTCTTGCGGGACCCGGCTGAGGCCTGGAACATGTTGGCCAGGGCGTAATCCATGGCGGCACCTGTGTTGAGGGTGGTGCCGCCTGTCAGCCGGAGCTGGGCCACACTGTTCAGCACATCCTGCTTGGTGCTGTGGGTGTTGAGATAGAACTCGATCCTGGGGTTCTCGGAGAACTGCATCAGGCCGATCTGCACCCTGTCGGGACGCACCTCCAGGTTGTTGACCATGCTGCTGATGAAGTCACGCACGTAGGGCAGGTTGGCGTTGCCCACATAGTTGGACCCGTCCACCAGGAACACGATGTCTCTGACCACACGCTGGGTCGTCACTGTCGTTATCTCAATCACTGAGGAGGGGGGACACACAGGGGGAAAACAACCATCACATCTCCTCTATGCTATGACAAAGTGATTATTGATTGTAATGTATAACAGTATGTGAATACAATGCAAGCACACAATGTTAATTGGATGTAAAATGTGATCCAGGTGTGTTGACAAAAGCAACACAGCATCATCAAACATAAATAATGTTGAATCTGTACACTGTAAATACATAAAGGGAGGCTGCTGGAGGTAGATTGATACCATTCCTCATTCCATTCCATGCATAACAATGAGCCTGTCCTCTGATTTCTACCTCCACCAGCCTCCCCTGATGGTGAACTGACTGCAGATGTTACCTGGTTCAGTGGGACCCTCTGTCACCACCACCCCAGACAGAGTGGAGAGAGCAGAGACGATGACGTAGGGCTGGCGCAGCAGGATGCGGAAGTCCTTCAGCATGAACACCAGGGTCTCAGCAAAGGCAATCTTCTTCAGCTCCTGTTCATCAGCAGCCTTGGAGCCAGCGGCCATTGTCAGCACCCCCATACGCTGCAGAGCCTCGGCAGCCTGGTCGACACTGTCACTCGACTTCTTACTGGTCATCAGCAGCACCAGCTGGGGCACCCCCTTCTGGATACGGCTGCCCTTGTCACCTCGCAGCATGTTGGTCCTCACAAAGTCCAGGGCCGCCCCGATGTTGACCGTCTGGCTCTGGCGGGGCTTGATCCGGCCCAGCGCGGCAACCAAATCCTCCTTGGTGCCGTAGGCGTTCAGGTCTATCTCAAGCCTGGGCGTGCCGGCGAACTGGGCCACACCCACTTGCACCTGGTCCGGGCCGATGGGCATGGTGTCAACAAACCTTTTGATAAATTCGCGCATTGCATTGACAATGGTGGCACCCATGGTGCTGTCAATCAGGAATATGATGTCTCTCGGTTCAACGGCTAAGGCTGGAGGAGAAAAGAAAAACGTGTTTTAAAAAATTATGCTATGATGAAAATGTAATATATATAGTATTGAATATGTCCAATATATAAATCATGACATTAAAGTTTGCCACGACCACTTACAAGTATTATCATTAGGCTCATTATCAATATCATATGAGTAAAACATAACCTTATATCATGAGTACCACAATTGGAAAGAAAAAAGTAGTATTGTAAGAGTTATAAAATGAGCATGAGCTAAAGGTCTATTAAATTGTTACAGATATAGTCTAATCTTCTCTCCATGGTATATGCAGGGAATTTGACTAAATCCTTACCTTGCAAATATAATCAGGTTCAACATACACTTCATACAAAATACCTCTTTTACCTCTTACATTGCCCTCATGTTGCATCACCCCCCACCACCTCAACCCTCCTCCCCACCACCACCACCCCCCTCCCCACCACCACCACCTCCCACCATCTCCCCTCCCCACCTTGCACCATAGTTACCTACCTTGAGTGATCTCATTCTGAACCACAATGGTGCGCTGGACCACCCCGTTAATGTAAGACAGCAGCTGGTCACCCATGCCTGCTAGGCCTCTGAAATCGGGTGCGGCCAGAACAAAGCTCTTATCTGAGGCCACTGTCTCCAGCTCGGACGTCGCCGTGCCGCCCACCACCACACCAAACGTGAGAACACCAGCCTGCTTTAGGGCCCTTTCACCCACACTGACATCATCGGTGGTTGGGCCTGCACTGATCACCACTAGGGCCTGGGGCACCCCCTCATCCGCCCTGCCCCCCGCCGTGTCTACCAACAGGCTCTCAGCGACCTCCTCCAATGCCGCTCCGAGGTTAGCCTCGTCCCCGCCCGTGAAGGTCAGGCCCCTCACTGCGTCCAGGATGGCAGCTTTGGTGTCGTAACTATTTAGATAGAACTGAATCTCGGGGTCGGCGCCGTACAGAACCAGGGCCACCCTGATAGTGTCCCTGCCCACGTCAAGCCCTTCTACAACCTTCAGGGCCATATCACGCACGCGGGGGAAGTTGGCGGCTCCAACGTTCTCTGATCCGTCAATTAAGAGTACAAGGTCAGCTGACTCTTGTGCTTAAAGGGGAGAAAAAGAGAGATAGAGAGAGAGAGACAAAACAGAACAAAATGCAACATGTGAAAGCGTTAAAACAGTGAAAGACAGAGAGAGAGTGAGAACAGACAAACATGCTGGCACATTATTGCATGTGTAAAGTAAGATTCATGGTGAACACAATCAATCATAAAACATCACAAAAGAACTTCATACTGCATGTAGACTGAACCAAGGAGCTCTTTGACCTAAACCTGACATTATCATGTATGTGTACTACTATGTATTTCGCTAGAATATCAATGTATTGTTATATGTGTAGTTGTGTTTGACTGCCATTTGACTGTAAAAATGTGTTGGACAGTGTAAAAATAATCTATATCGACAGCTTTGTAGTGGCAACTATAAACCATACTAGTGACTGTGGGAGGGACAACCCTGTAAGAGTTCATCTATATATCTATATTATTGTATATTATTATTGAGCATTTATCATGACCTTCAATATTAGATGTCTAACATCAGTGTTTGGTATGCTGCCCCTAGCAGCTCCATTGAGTTCAGCCACCCCATGCAGACTCATGTTATAGACTTCAGAGACCATGTGACCAGTCATGAGCCTCTGGCCCATCCTTGTTGCTTAAGAGACCCTACTGGAGGCTAGGGGAGGCTGGTGAAGGTAGAAATCGGAGGACGGGTTCATTGTAATGCATGGAATTGAATGAAGAATGGTACCATTGCTCATTCCATTCCATGCATTACAATGAGCCCGTCCTCCGATTTATACCTCCACCAGCCTCCCCTGCAGGCCTAGCTTAAATTATGAGACTCTACTGTAGGCCTGCCATCAATCAGGTGAATAACTAGAACTTCTAGAAGTTCTTTGTAATTTCGTTAGAATTTGTTCTTTATACCTGTGGCTATACGTGTCTAAATGAAGTGGCCTTTCTTTTCATCTGTAGTAGTAAACTAGGCTTAGGTTTAATGCTATACGGCTATTTCTATGGAAAAACTGTCGAAAACTGCTGTTAATCTGACTTTAGATAATGTAATTAGGGCTAATCTGACAATTTAGCTCCGCTGCAGGTCAAGGATGGGTCCAGGCAGGTTCATCACCGTTTCAGTTATAGAATATTACACACATTTTACCCAGTTATGAAGACATTAACTGATAAACACACAAACAAACACACACACACACACACAGACACAAACAAGACACACAGGCAGTGGTGGGTGGTTAGCCGTCGTTAAAAGCTGCTGATGGAACTGTGTTTAGGGAGGTCTTCTTTGAGGGACAGTCTCTCCCCAATAACACTTGTGGTGAAAGACCTGAGCCATAGGGTGCTAATGGAAGGGTTCTGTATGGTTGTGTGAGGGTTAACTTATCATTTATTTGTAAATGAATGGCGCGCGCGCGAGAGAGAGAGAGAGAGAGAGAGAGAGAGAGAGAGAGAGAGAGAGAGAGAATAAATACAACTTATTGAATTTAATTGAAATAGATATCCTGTCACTGTGCCATTTTGAAAGATGGCGTCATGAATGTTGAATGGTTTGAAACTCCTACGTGTAGTTGTTGTATCTAGTAAACTTTGTTGTATTGCAAACTAAAACCTGCCACCTAATGGTCACTTCTCTGTACCATATTAGGCTAGTATTAAATTAGCACTGGAGCAACAGTACTCCCATTTCCTGAGATGGATGCTCTCAGTTCATGCTACAAGCATTATTATTATTATTATTATTATTATTATTATTATTATTATTATTCTCTGTAGAACTGGCTTGGCAGAGGCATAGCAGCTGTCATAATCAATTAAACCACCACAAGTCCTCCTCTAAGAAGCATTAGGAGTGTCAATCACATGACATCACATGCATGTTTCACATCCTGGTGGTGATTTTAAAGGTGTTATAGGCGAATTAAAGGTGATGAGAAACAGTGGAGTTAATATAGTAGTGCTGGTGTATGGTAGATGAAGGTTATGGTGTTAAATCCCCTTTAATAGTGTTAATAGTAGAGGGTCCAGACCATGGCCAGACATTCACCAGCGGCTCCTCCACAGGGACACCAGAACATTAGTGTGGTAGTGACACCCAGTCACACACCCCCTCCAGTCGTTACCTGTCCCACTTGTCCAACCTCTTGACCTTCGTGGGGCCACCACAGCTACCGGGGCGCCCCCCCTGCCCTCGGGCCCCGCCTGGGTGACCGCTTCACACAGCCCCACCACTAAGTCCTGGATCACCCCCCGCAGGGCCGGGAAAGAGTCTACGCTGAACACGTGAGCGTTGTGGGGGTCACTAGCCATCTCCCTGAGCTCCCATTCCACGGCGTCTTGCACCCCCACCGCGAACACCTCCACCCCCGCCAGACGCAGCACCTGTGCCGGCTCCGTCACATCGTCCTGGGACCGCCCGTCCGTCAGCACCACCACAGCCTGAGCCACCCCCTCCCCGGCGCGGCTGCCCGCCGCAGCGTTGATGTGGGCCCGGGTCAGGTACTCCAGCCCCAGGCCTGTCCTGGTGCCTCCACCACGGTAGGCCATGGCCTGGATGTGCTCCAGCGCCCCCCGGGGGGAGGCGTAGGTGTTCAGGTGAAACTCTGTCCTGGGGGAGCTGTTGTACTGGACCAGGGCAAACTGAAACCTGTCCCCGCTGCCCTTGTGCAAGGCTTTAACAACGCTGTATAGAAACTGTCTGACGTGCTCAAAGTTCTCCTCTCCCATACTCCAGGACGAATCCACTAGAAAGTATATATCTGCAGCCAGGCCTTGTGCGCAATCTTCAAAAGAGAAAACCACCCGGTGTTGAGGATTTCCTCTCACTGAGCAGCGCCAGAGGACAGATCCAGTGGAATAAATGGAACCACGACCTTGTTTGTGTGCCAAGCCCTAGTCTGGCTCTTCTGGGAACAAAACCCTAGTGACTGGTGCTAACACACTGCCTATAGGCAATACACACAAATCATACCTATGAATCAATCAATCTATTGATCGATCAACTTTATTTTTCCCAGAGGGTATATATTATTATAAACTGAGGTAGAACTTGGAACTGTGAATCAAAGCCCTCTCCGGTTTCTCACCTCACCCGCACATGTTTGTACAAATGTAATTTTGTTTTCTTGGCATCAACAACCTGCTCTTACTTGAGTGCTAAATAAATAAAGCTCCAATCACCCCTCTGGACCTGTGCTGTGAAGCTGCAGAGTGGTTCCTGATGTTGAGCTGTTCTCAATCAGACCTGTTAAACCCCTGTCTCCCTACAGGGTCAGACCTGTTAAACCCCTGTCTCCCTACAGGGTCAGACCTGTTAAACCCCTGTGTCCCCACATGGTCCTGTTAAACCCTTGTGTCCCTACAGGGTCAGACCTGTTAAACCCCTGTGTCCCTACAGGGCCCTGTTAAACCCTTGTGTCCCTACAGGGTCCTGTTAAACCCCTGTGTCCCTACAGGGTCAGACCTGTTAAACCCCTGTGTCCCTACTGGGTCAGACCTGTTAAACCATTGTGCCTCTACAGGGTCCTGTTAAACCCCTGTGTCCCTACATGGTCCTGTTAAACCCCTGTGTCCCTACATAGTCCTATAAAACCCATGTGTTCCTCCAGGGTCCTGTTAAACCCATGTGTTCCTACAGGATCCTGTTTAACCCATGTGTTCCAACAGGTTCCTATTAAACCCCTGTGTCCCTACAGGGTCAGACCCTTCAGACCCTGCACCCCTGAGTCTTGTTTCAACCCCAACCCCTTCCTATAACTTCACTTTGACAGCAATGCTCGGAATAACCTGGATTCTCATTGCAACTTCTCTGCTGCATCCGAGACAGTTCCATATATTGGCCAAATATTCCATTTGGCCAATATATTTGTATCCACTGATCTTTGCATTACCTGGATGGGCAGACAGTTACAAATGACGCTCTCCAGATAATACCAAGATCAATGTATATCTGAAGTGCTAAATGAGATCTGATACTAAGCATTGCTGATTGCTGGAGAACTGAGCCCACTCCAGGCACACAGGCTCTAGACGCATCAGTCCTACAGATCTGGGATGTGGCCCTGGAGAGGGCAGCATAGGCACAGCTAAGAGGAACACAGGAGAGATCTGTGAGGGCAACTTACCATCCTGAGCATTGAGTTTGGGCAGCAGTCCTGTGAACAGGACGCCCAGAAGAGCACACAGCGGTAACAACCGTTGTCTCCCCATCTTCTACCACAGCACCAAGAAGAAAACCTGCGGGGGAGGAAATAAAGTATGCATTGTCAATGACATCAGGGTTGAGTCAATAGATTTCGAGTGACATTAACATACTTTTTTAACGTTTATTCAGACAGACACACACACACACGCACGCACACACACACACACACACACACACACACACACACACACACACAATTTCAGATGACAACTACCATAACATGCACAGAATTCTGGATTCACTCCATATGTTTGTTTTTCCTCTTGTTTTCATTCTACTCCCTTTCCCACATTCATAACATTGAGTAAGCACATTCCACAGGGCCAAAAGCATGTTCAGAGTTATATTTAATCTTCAACACACCATTGGAGAAGATGAAACAACAACCCTCCTCCTCCTAGCCTCTCTCTTAGTGTGTTCAGTGCTCTGTGCTCCATTGCTACCACAGCGTGAGAGAGGGCTAGGGCCCAGCCAAGCCTCGACAGCTGTCTAGTAGCGAATTGCTGCCTCCACCATATCAACACCAGCCTCTCGCCAGCACATATCTCCACTTCAGGGTTCACAACAACACTCCCGTCCCATTGGCCTGGGCTCCAGGGGAGGCTGGTGGTGGACCGGCTAATGCATGGAATGGAACGAGGAATGGTATCAAACATGTGTGCTTGATACCATTTTTCATTCTATGCATTACAATGAGCCCGTCATCTAATTTCTACCACCACCAACTAGCTGAGCCTCCCCTGGTCTTAACACACCGCTGTTGTGACTGACGGGGTTCAAACCCAGGTCTACTGTGAGTCACAAGACTGTGTTTGCCCACTGAGCTAAAGCCTAGGCAATTGGGGTGTAACGCAAAAATGTAACTAATGACTTTTCCCAGGGCGTAATAAGTAAGGTAATTGATTATTGTTTAACGAAGGAACGAGTAATAGGTAATACAATTGTTTTGAGGAACGGCTGCAACACTGGTAGCAGTATAGTGTTGCTTAGGCTAGCAGGGCTTAGCACGGCCTAACCAGAACCACCTGTCATAACAGGCTCTGCTGCCGCATTAAAAGCAATCTGCCGTTGGCCAGAGGTGGATTTTCCACCTTCTAACCGTTGTGTTCTTAGAGGGGTGTTGGACTGGAAAGTCCAGGTTCACGTTGGAGATTATGTTTTCTGTTGAGTCAGCGTTTCCCTATTTGTGATGTTTAGACATGTCCAGGGAAATTAAAAACCAATAAAAAAGGTCACACTAGAACCCAAAAGTCAATAAAAGCTCCATAGGAAGGAAATTCTATGATAGTGTTTTGGAGTCCGATTCAGAGTTACACTGAAGCAAATGACAATTCTTATTGGACCTCCATGAACACATGGAGGTCTTTCTTTCCTACATCCCAGAGGCGTAATTGCAAGAGCTAAGGAAATTAAAAGTAGGCTGCTGAGTGCTGATTCACACACACCTTATCAGGATGCCACACACACAGCATGGACCCTCTCTCTCTCTCTCTCTCTCTCTCTCTCTCTCTCTCTCTCTCTCCCTCTCTCTCTCTCTGTCTCTCTCTCACACAAACACACACACACACACACAAACACACACAAACACACACACACCAGTGCAGTATCACTATAACCTCATAAACTTGCTAAGTTCCTTGCCAGAGCACTTCCATTCATGCCGTTACCCATTAGAGACCCATTAGTGTCCCCAGAGACAGCCTCTCATGGCTGGGGAGAACAGCAGAGTCACCACAATGGTGAGAAACACTCCATATAACACCCATCAGGAGAGACTCTAAACGCTGGAATGTCTGCTGATGCAGTCACTGAGTTCAGGTTGTGGTTAACTTTACGTGAAAAAGCTGCAGGGTATATGCTGACTTCAAGAGAGGCTGGTGGAGGCAGAAATCGGAGGACGGGCTCATTGTAATGCATGGGATGGAATGAGGAATGGTATCACACACCTCTCATTTCATTCCATGTATTATAATGAGCCTGTCCTCCGATTTCTACCTCCACTAGCCTCCCCTGCTACCTATACTTTTAATAACACTCAACCTCAACCCTCCTCGTCTGTAAATCTCACCATGGAACCATATTAAAACTCTAACTGCCAGAAGAGTTGCTCTGCCATTAGAAACATTTTCACATAGACAAATGAACGCCGTTACTGAACAAAAGGGGCCCAAGAAATAAAACTGCCTGGGCTGGCATGCATGGCCGCTGACTGCGAATGTGTGTGTGTGTGTGTGTGTGTGTGTGTGTGTGTGTGTGCGTGCGTGCGTGCGTGCGTGCGTGCGTGCGTGCGTGCGTGCGTGCGTGTGTGTGTGTGTGTGATAACTGGGATGGTATCTATCATTAACTTAATGATGGGGGAGAGAACCTGACCAAAGCCCCGTGGTGGAGACTCACGGGAATGTGTTTTTAACAGGCGTAAGTGCCCTCACACGGTGCACACTGGCAGCTAGAGCAGCCAAGACAGTGTGGAGGGCAGCTACACACACACACACACACACACACACACACACACACACACACACACACACACACACACACACACACACACACACACACACACAACGTGCTTGTGCACACAAAAACACATAATGGTGAGAAATGTGTCCAAGAACAAGGGAGGAATTTAGAGTTACTGTAATAGGAAAGAGAGAGGAAAGTTAAGCTCTGTAATGATGGAAAATTCAGGTGTTGTAAGCTTTTCCCCACGCCTGGAAAACATTCACTCGAAAGTAAGGTATATTTTCCTCATCCAGACTATTGAAGGCAACAATTAGTAATTTTTGATCATATCAGACTCTCACCAAAACAGCATGGGTTGTTTATGGTCACCATAAACATTAGATGTATAGCAGGGGAGGCTGGTGGAGGTAGAGGACAGGCTCACTGTAATGCAAGGAACGGAATAAGGAATGGTATCACATGGTAATGGTATTACAATGAGCCAGTCCTCTGATTTCTACTTCCACCAGCCTCCCCTGCTGAGCTCTGCTACCTACTGTTTACTGATCAGCACTGGGACAAATTAACCACAGTGCCCTCTAGTGGGAGACAATAGGTACAACACTGCTCTGATGCCCTTCACAGCACATTAGGCCATACCGCTCTCTAACTGGCTCCAGATGTTTCACATAGTTAGTGACATGTGTATTATGTAGCTTCTCTACACAAAAGGGACAGTCTATAACTATAACTTCAGGTCAGGAAAAACATGGTCAGGGAAAACTCCCAAGATCTACATGAATTGAATAGTATAGTAAGTAGCATATACAAAAGAAGGATGGATTTGAGGAACGTTTACAGGATTGGATTCTGTCCATACACTGTGTCAATGACATCATGCATAGAGTAACACACATAAAGCTCAACTGATTTGGCATCTACCATTGTTCAGTATCCAAACTGTTATTACTACCGCTAATTAAGCATAACATTGCTGGAGAGCGGAGGAATTTAGAATAGCAAGCATGAAGGAAATCTGATGAAAGTGGGCAAAGCAGCTGTAACTCTGAGTGCTGTGCAGGTATCCAGTACAATGGACTGCATTCACACTTCAACACCAGCTGCACCTGTCTTTACAGCAACAAGGTCAAACCAATGTCAAAAGGAGGAAAATAAAATGAGTGAAAACTTGCTCTGTTGCAAACGCTAACCAAATGAGGCCAAACACTAGTCAAATCAGGCCCAACGCTAGTCACATCAGGCCCAATGCTAGTCAAATCAGGCCAAACACTAGTCAAATCAGGCTCATAGGTCCCAGCAAAGCTAATTCCATTTCTGGCTCTCACCGGTTGTGGAAAATATACTGCATCTATGTACCTAAGATCCTATTTCCGTCCGATCCCACCAAATCTGCCCTCAATCCCCTTTATATGAGCTGAAGCTTGGCTGCAGAGACACAGAGAGGCTAAAAGACCCTCTTTCACAGAGATGGAAAAGCCAGGGTCAGCAGTGTTTGAAACCAAGCCATCCACAATACCCAGCAATAATGAAGAGTAAACACTAGCCTGTCAAGATAAATGCAACATTGCCAGCGTTGAGTAAAGATCACGCTTATTTATACACATTGCTTAGTCCAGTGTTTATCCAGACCCCAGTGTAGAGGAGAATGCAGCCTAGCCTAGCATCTGTCCTCAGTGTTTAGACTGTTCCATAGCTCATGTCTAAACACATTCACTAAACATTCTAGAGGAGAATGTTGTAGGCTATAAGCTTCTGAACTGCAGATATGTAGAAGACTGGGGTAGCCTGTATGTTTACATCAGGGGAGGCTGGTGGAGGTAGAAATCGGAGGACAGCCTCACTGTAATGCATGGAATTCCATTCCGTTCCATGCATTAGAATGAGCCCCTCCCCCAATTTCTACATCCTCTGCTGTACAGTAAATTACTTAAGGTAAACATTATGCCATAGTCACTGTGGCGATGACTGGGCCGAAACTGCTGTGAGCTCCTAGACCTCCAGCTCTCAGACAGGAGCAGCCTCTAAGCTCCTAGACCTCCAGCCCTCAGACAGCAGCATCTCTAAGCTCCTAGACCTCCAGCCCTCAGACATGAGCAGTCTCTAAGCTCCTAGACCTCCAGCCCTCAGACAGGAGCAGTCTCTAAGATCCTAGACCTCCAGCCCTCAGACAGGAGCAGTCTCTAAGATCCTCCAGCTCTCAGACAGGAGCAGCCTCTAAGTCCATTCATCCACATGTCTTTAGCATGGTCACTAGAAAGCCACTTCTCTCTGCAGCAGGAGCCAGCCTGACCAACATTGTCATCATGTTATCACCATGGCACTCACTCATCACCACAGGGGACGACACAGAGCATGCTCTGTTTAGCTTCTGGCTCAGGCCAACGTTAGCTAGAGACAATGGCAACACAACAAGTTAAATATAGAGGACAAAATAGAGAGTGGGTGGAGAGAAAAAAACAAACACACACAATTGTCTCTCCACAATATCCCCAACCATTTCCCGGACGACACAGTGATACATGCAGAGTCATGAAAATCTGCTTCTAACCCCAAACCAATGTTATGAATGACAGTAGGTAATACAATATACGTGTGTGTGTGTGTGTGTGTCTGTGTGTGTGTGTGTGTGTCTGTGTGTGTGTGTGTGTGTGTGTGTGTGTGTGTGTGTGTGTGTGTGTGTGTGTGTGTGTGTGTGTGTGTGTGTGTGTGTGTGTGTGTGTGTGTTTGGGTAGCTTCTGTAATACTTTTGGCTCATACTAAATCTTCATGGCTGAATGCCTGGTTGACTTGATCAGCTTCTCCAAATAAGCAATATAGCCAATTTCACTTTACTATGGAGAACTAACAGAGTGACAAAGGGATAAAGGGAATGACTTGTCAAAACAAAAAGTATTCAAGACAGTCACAGTGGGTCTGGTCCTAAGCTGAGACACATGTTCCTAACCCAAACATTCACATTCAGTATGTCATGCATTATGTCAGTGGGTGTACTGCATAGTAAACATGACATATGGATCTCAATATAAGATTTGGCCCAAGCCCATGGCCCACGGCTCAAAACACAGACACTTGGTTTCCCCTATCATCTCACTATCCTTCAGTTCAGTGAGTTTCCTCCATAAACACAGCTTCAAAGGTCTTCTAAAGTATGCTGACCCTCCCCAAGGTTCTCAGTCTGTACCAGGGAAGGCTGGTGGAGGCAGAAATCGGAGGACGGGTTTATTGTAATGCATGGAACAGAATAAGGAATCATTCCATTCCATGCATTACAGTGAACCAGCCCTCCGATTTCTACCTCCACCAGCCTCCCCTGGTCTGTACAGGTGTCTGTTTCACTGGGAGAGAAGTATTTATATGGACAGTTATCAGTTTGACAGCCAGTGAATCTGATGTGCACACAGTGGCTGACGTTTGGGTTCAAAAGGATGTTCTCAAACATTAATTTTATAGATGAATCCCACAAACACTTCAAGGGGAAGACCACACACACTGGCGTACAGACCAAAGACTCCCAGGGCACTCTATCAGTCATTTGAAATACAGACCCACCAGGCTCTCTCAACAGTAATTAGAGTAACATACACATTCCAAACTCCTAACTAAAGGGCTACTAAGGAAGCCCATTCTCTAGGTCTGATACCCACAAACCCCAGGCTCTATACAACTCTAATCCACAAATCAAGTCATCAAATCAAGTCATCACTACACACACAAATCTCCCCCTCTCAAACCGCCCACTCTCAGCCCCTTGCTCACAGACTCCACAATTTGCAGTAATGAACCCCCCCCCCCCCCCCCCCACTGACACTAAAAAGACCGCACACACTCATTCAGGACATAAACCCTTAAACAGACAAAGACATTAAACACACACACACACACCTCATGCTCTTCTCTAGTGCAAACAACCCCATGTGTGAACCACAGTCAAGCCCACCACTGTTTGTACCATGTTGACACAATATCACTACATGCCACTCCACATGGGTCCCAGAGCACTCAGGACTGAACCACAACCTGCTGGTCTGAGGGGCTGGTCTGAGGAGTTGGTCTGAGGGGAGCTGATCTGAGGGGGGCTGGTCTGAGGGGCTGGTCTGAGGGGGTCTGAGGGGGTCTGACGGGCTGGTCTGGTCTGAGGGGGTCTGAGGGGGTCTGATGGACTGGTCTGGTCTGAGAGGCTGGTCTGAGGGGGTCTGAGGGGCTGGTCTGGTCTGAGGGGCTGGTCTGGTCTGAGGGACTGGTCTGGTCTGAGGGGCTGGTCTGAGGGGGTCTGAGGGGCTGGTCCGGTCTGAGAGGCTGGTCTGAGGAGGTCTGAGGGGCTGGTCTGAGGGGGCTGGTCTGCCAGCAGGACTAGTCAACCAACATGACTTGCATGTTGGATACCATTCCTCATTCCATGCCATGAGCCCATCCTCCGATTTCTACCTCCACTAGCCTCTCTCCCTGCACCTACTGTACAAGTTCAGGTAAAAAATAGAAGCTAAGCCATTTCCCCACTGATTTATTCTACTCTATATTCTATTTATATATCTTCAAAGTTCCCTTCCATCTTGCCAATTAATGTCTGTCTGCCCCGAGAGAGCCTGGCAGGATATGACATGTGTGCAGCAGATGAGAGGAGGATCAATTATGAAGTTAAAAGAGTGCAGGACAGTCAGGCAGAGAAGCAGGCCGGCCAGTTCCACAGCTGGTCTACGTCAGACTGTCTCCCTCTCCTAGCAGATGTGTGTCTCAATGCAGCGGACCGTCTGTCTGCCTTCCACCCCTCCCATGAGCCCCCAAACACTGCTATTGGTCAACATCCAAACAATCATATGATCGATTAACGTGGGTGACTATCAGCGATATTCTTTGTATGACTCGTCATAGAGAAACTGGGATATTTTAAGATGTATGATTATGGTGACACTTACATATGTTACAATGTCAACCCTTCTCTACAGGACACAAACACACACCACCCTAATGTTTGGATGGAACAGCTTTAGACAGGGTTGACAGTAACTTAGATAATGTTAACTTTTTAGGGGGGGGCCCCATTGATATTTAAATGACTAAGGGGGGGGTGGGGGCTGTAAAGGCGGTGCTTGGCTTGCCCAGATTTCTGCCTCCACCAACCTCCATTGCAACAGAGCTATCCTATCATACATTTGAGCTCATTAGCCAAACTTGAATTGGACGTCCACCATTAACATGAGTGATTGCTTGGTCTGTACAGCATATTCATTGGACTATGTTGGCGGGGCAAATATTTCCTCTGAAAACAGTGACCTTTGACGAGTTCTTTCAGAGGAGCCTTTTTTGTAAATGGTTCCAAACCCCCACTTGTCTCTCTCTGTGGAAAATACACACAAACACACACACACACACACACACACACAAACACACGCACACAGTGGGGAGCGCGGAGGAGCGATAAAGCACGAGACCCAGGCTGATTTACAAAACAACTGCCCTGCCAATGGCCTAGCCCAGATAACAGCTTCCCTGACTGGGGAAGGACAGCAGTCACTGTCTGGAGTCAAGTGAAGAAGAGAGATAGGCCTAGCACTTATGAAGCAACGTAGACCTATTAAGGACAAACTTTACACCACTTTGGGCTGAGAAATTCTTCTCCTCTTAGCTCGCCTCTGCTTACTTTTACCGAAACAACATTTTCTTGGTCCTTGGTCGTGTAGCACTGGCCACATCAACCCATGAAAGCAACTATTTCAGGCAGCAGAAGCTCATAACACAAGTGTTCTGAGTTTTGAATGCAACTCAATTCTGCATTTACTTAAGCGGGAGGGTAGAATCACTTGATTTTCTGTTGAGATCCCGGTGCACACAATAAAACACCTACAGAATGGCAGGGTTGAATTCCAGTGTCTCCACTTGGACAACCTTGAGGGGTGAGGGTGAAGATTAATGGTTTACACCTGGTTTCCCCCAGCAGCTCGGGATCTCATACCAGGGACCAACTCCCCCTGGTTCCCCCAGCCTAGTCCATCTGGCCGCTGGTGTGGAAAACGCTCTCTCTCTCTCTCTCTCTCTTTCTCTCTTTCCCCCTCTCCCCCCCCCCTTCTCTCTCTCTCTCTTCACACTTTCCACTCTCGCATTGGCTCCAGAGGGTGTGGTTTTTGCACCGAAAACATCTCCTCTCTCGACCGCTGAGCGCTTGGTGGTGCTCACGCCAATGTGGAGACTCAACCTGACATGCTGGAGATAACGCTAGACTGACTCTTCAGGATCAACTAGCTGCACGGCTAGGCTCATCTCTAATGAATTGTATTCTCACAATTAAACAGCTGCAGGAGGCGACTTATGATAATGCAAAATGCACAGAAATAAACAAACAAAAGATGTGACTTTAACATGAGCAATGAACGCTTTTGTTTTACTGTGGATGTTCAATAGGTGCCCGACTCAAATAAGGCCTTAATACACGGTTTAATCAACACTATATTAAGAACAGTGAAGGCTGGTGGAGGTAGAAATCGGAAGATGGGCTCATTTACAATTACAATTACAATGAGCCCGTCCTCCGATTTCTACCTCCACCAGCCTCCTCTCGTTAAGACCTCTCTGGCGCGCGACTCTTCTGTCTATGCAGCGCCTTATATGTTCACAACTCTGGTTCAGATAAACTATCTCCACTGTGATCTGACACTTTGATGCTGCATGGCATTTCAGGGAGTTTCCTCGGCGCTCAGAAGGTTATTCAATACATGCACTGAATGCAAGGTTGCAGAGACCATGCAATATGTTCATGTGAAATGGCTGCATTTCTCTCCTCTCCTCTCCTCTCCTCTCCTCTCCTCTCCTCTCCTCTCCTGCCCTCTTCTCTCCTCTCCTCTCCTCTCCTCTCCTCTCCTCTCCTCTCCTCTCCTCTCCTGCCCTTTCCTCTCCTCTCCTCTCCTGCCCTCTCCTCTCCTCTCCTCTCCTCTCCTGCCCTTTCCTCTCCTCTCCTCTCCTCTCCTCTCCTCTCCTCTCCTCTTCTCTCCTCTCCTACCCTCTCCTCTCCACTGCTCACCACATGTCTTGAGGCGTTGCATCTCTGCGCCCTGGCTGTGGCTCACCTCTAGCCCTTCCACTCCTCTCACCCTCTAAGTATAGGTATCACTCTCCAGTCACACACATGGCAGGCTGATATTTATGAGCCAAAAGTCAACATGTCAAAGAAAACCTATGATTATGGCACACAGTCATACACTCATATGTTCAAATGAGAGGTCCCATCTTACACATGACTTCACAGGGGGTCAAACTTAAGGACAAAACAAAAACTTGCAATGACATAAAAAATAAAAAATAAAACATTCAAGTTGTGTGTGTTCTAAAACTGTGGAAAAGCCATCCCCACCACTTTCTTTCTCTAACTTTCACTGCTTTGGAGAACTACTGCAACCGTTACAACATTCCAAGAGGCTTCACCACACTTACCCTGAGCTGAAATAGCTGTATTCCACAGTCTTTGGTTCAAGAAAAACAATCTGTAAAATGACAACTGGATCTGGGTTGGCCCTTAGGTCATTATCCTCCTGGTATTCCCCTCTGTACTGCTGCTGGCTGGTCCTGGCTGGTCCTGGTCCTCCCCAGGGAAGGTGGAGATGAAGCAGATAACAGCCTACTGACAGACTATCTGAGACAGATAGATACCCTCCTAGTCGCTCACCAGTGGAGCTGTGGCCTCGATGCAAGCCTGTGACGGGACAAAGTCCTCAGCTCCTGGAGCCCTGCCACCCCTCTCTTCCTCCTCCTCCCACTTTCTCCTAGGAGGGATTGAGGGAAGGAGGGAGGAGGGGAAAAAAAGAAAAAAGGAAAAAGAAAAGGAGTGTTAAACGAGAAACAGACGCACAGCCCTGTTTGGTCTGGATGGGAGCAACCGGGAGGATGATGTCACAAACCTGGAGCGGGATTCTCTTCTGCTCCCCCCCCTCTTCCATCCATCCATCCAGCCCTCCCTTCCTTTCTTGCTCCTTCTCTGCATCGCCCTTAGTGGATAACCTGGCAGTACCTGAGATCCGGATATATTTCAAACAGAAAAGAAAAAACAAGAACAGCATGATTGAGTTATCAGTCTTCCCGTCTTTGTTTTTGCCGGGGGAACTAGCCTCAGTCACAGCTGAGTAGAGTTTGGTTGAAGCTGATACACTGACATGTGATGGTGCTACGTAGGCCTAGCCCTGGCAGGCCCTGCTCTAATACTAGCCATGCTGACAGGCCTCCATGAAAGGGTGTTCGGGTTGGAGGGGAGGGGGGGGGGGGGGGGGGGGGTTGGAGGGGGTGGTGGAGGGGGTTACCTCTGGCTCTTGGTACTGCTTCTCTTATATCACTGGCTCTTCGGACTGGAGACCTAGTTCTCTTGTAACATGTGCGTCTGAATTAAATCACCATGGGAGCACACTAGAGTTGCGGACATTCCTTTTTTATTTTCTCTCTTTTCTCTCGCAACAAGCACATCCTGCCAACCTGGAACACAGAGAGAGAACACAGTGACCTCCAAAGGCCCACTCTCTCTTCCTGGTCCATGTTGGGAGGGTTCTGCATGCAGAGCACCAGGACCAGACTGGTACCAAGAGTCAGTAGTCATTCAATTGGCGGTCGAGTGTTGAGTGGTTTGTGTTATAAGGTTGTTCCACTGGTGTACAGCAGTAACACAAACATTTCAACTCCATCCCTGTGCAATTACAGAACAATTGTATACACGCTATTGTATATTGTGTAACACAATGTATACATAACAGAGTAACTGTGCAGCTATAGGAATATCTCATGGCTGTTGTCTGACTAGGCCTCCAACATTCCTGTTGATGCAGTTGATGCGTGTGTCGATGTGAGACCTTGGTTTAGAGCCTCTCCAGATGAAGTGAATTCACAGGCTGGCTGGTTTAGATGTCCTACTCAGGAATGTGCAAGCAGCTGTAGATGCAACGCTGCTGCTAGGGCTAGGCTAACAACAGTCTGCTAAAGTAACCATACACTTGGCTAGGCTAGGGCTAGGCTAACAATAGTCTTCTAAAGCAACCACACACTAGGCTAAGCTAGGGCTAGCTAGCAACAGTCACACACCAGGCTAGGGCTAGGCTAACGACAGTCTGCTACAGCAACCACACACTAGGCTAGGCTAGGACTAGGCTAACAACAGTCTTCTAAATCAACCACACACTAGGCTAAGCTAGGGCTAGGCTAACGACAGTCTGCTAAAGCAACCACACACTAGGCTAGGCTAGGGCTAGCTAGCAACAGTCACACACCAGGCTAGGGCTAGGCTAACGACAGTCTGCTACAGCAACCACACACTAGGCTAGGCTAGGGCTAGGCTAACGACAGTCTGCTACAGCAACGCCACACTGCTGTAAACCTCAGCCTGACATGGCCCCAGTATATCATGGCGCCCCTGATAAAGCCTGACAAGCGCCTGATAATAACACTGCTAACGACTACAGTATTGTTGCAGGCAACCCCTGGAAACCACACCCGCCTGTGCAGAACCTCCAGGGCCCTGTTTAGACAACAGACAACACGTCGCAATCCTCCCAGTAGTTGTAGAGGAATGCGTTTCTAAACCTCTATTTCCTGGACTGGACCTCCATCATTCTAGCTCAGGGGAGGCTGGTGTGTTTGATATCATTCCTCATTCCATTCCAATGAGCATGCATTACAATGAACCCGTCCTCCGATTTCTACCTCCACCAGCCTCCCCTGTTCTATCCGGTCTCTAAACTCCATGCCGTGCAAGTTCTTCTTTGTATACTCACTCGGACGTTCAGCTACGATCACTCGTGCATTGTTAGACTGGTGTACAAATCAAATGCACAATTTGCGGTAGTTGCTAAAAATTAGTTGCTCATGTTGCATTTCAAAATCACTCTGTAACTGTAAACATGTCAACCCATCTCTGGATTAACTGTAGGCCTAAGAAACGCAGAGTGCACTTTAGAAGATTTGTGAAAGTCAAGGCCTATGAGAGGGAGACACATTCCAGAGAACCGTGCATTTTAATGACAGTGAGCTAAACCAGACTGTCAGGTCACTGCACTGTTAAATTAACCTCCTCTTATATCTGTTCAGACACAGCTGATGGTTCAGACATGGCTGATAACTACCAGCTATCGCCTGTTATGTCACTGGAAACGTGTCCTGGAAACACTATAGTCTTGGGGGCTCTACTACTCTTAACTACCCCATAATGCCGCCAAATATCAAGCAACCACAAACCCTGTGGACTGCCCCAAACTACCCCAAAACAGTCCGAGTCCATGTTTGTCTGCAGCTTGTCTGTAGTTCTTGATTATCAGCCCTAATATTTCCTGGATTGCCTTGCTCTATTATGGCGGTGCTAGGCAATCGCTGCCTGGAAATGGTGTCATATCCCATCGAGTTACAAGCCGATTTATGTTCTGACACAACATGAATATCTTAGCTGTTCCCAAATGAGTGATCCGCTATAATGAGGTGAAGCACAGTGATGACATAGGCCTAGGCCTAGCTCTTGGACTGTGCAGATGACAAACTCACCGTGTTTGGAGAGCATATACTCATTCGATGAGTGTGACTATGAGTTCATAAAGTAGAAACAGAGCAGAGAGATCCCACTGTGGGGGCACCGCATCACGTCTCTCGGCATACAGGGCAGCAGGTCTAAGAGCAAAACCAAACACGGCTTCCATATTTCCCCTTGAGACCAAGGACTACCCCAACACAGGCCCTTCAATATCAAAACCCTTCTCAGTTCTGATGTGGCAAGCGCTATTGATTAGCCTATATTGTTGTATATACTATTAACATCTCACTCACGTCCTTTAACAATTGACCAATACATCAAGGAAGGCAGAGCTCAGCTGACATCTGGGGTAAGGATCTTTGGTGACCTCATCAGGGTGGATGAAAGCAGTCGGAGGGCCTCTCTGTGCTAGCCTGACCGTTATTACCTCCTAATGAGCACCAGATCTCAGAGATACGAGGCCAGGTATGTGACACAGGACAGATGGGACTGAGGGACTACAGTATGTACAAATAATTCACTCTTTAAGGACAGAATGGATGACAAATTTAAGAAGAATAGAGTCTTTATTGTTATGAACCAACGTGTTTTATTAGGATTCTGAAGGTACTGAAGAACTACAGTACAGACAGGACTGAAGGACTCAAGCCTTTTCCTCTGATGGAAACTCCATGTGTGTTTGATACCATTCCTCATTCCATTCCATGCATTACAATCCATCACCTCCGATTTCTACCTCCACCAGCCTCCACTGATCCAGATGATACGATGGGGTGTGGTTCAAAGAGTGTTCAGGGTCTGTGTGGAAATTATGAAAAGGAAGGGAAATGTTGTCCTGGTTCCCAGTCCAGCCGCGGCACAGAAACATGCTGGTCAGTGTGGTTGGAGTTTCTCAAGTGTTTATTTTATATTCATCCAACAGCATTACGAACGCCTGCGTCATAATCAAAGTATTAACGTTGGTGGTTCCTTCCCCTGCCTGCCTCCCGACATGAACACATTAGCAAGGGGAACAAACCCTTCAGTAGTCACTGGAGGGAAAATGTGTCAGGTCTACCAACCTGTTTATTGCCGTTGGAGGACGTACAAATAAAAGGGTGGGGATGGAGGTGTCTCACGCTCAGCTCATGTTAAAAATATAACTTGGCAGCAGGAGGTGAGAAGTTGACCGGTTACGATAGACAGAAGGAGCTGCAAATTGAGGGAGAATGGCAGGCACACACTTAGAGTGTCAAACTCAGTTCAGCTCCATTTCTTTAAGAGAAATGGCCTCATTAGGTCTATGTCATGCTGTGCTTGTCACAATGCTTCATAACTCGTGATGGTAGGTAACAAACGGATAAACCACATAATTAAGGGAATTACTGTTGAATAATTTGCAGTAATGATAATATTGTATATATCTTCGAACATTTTCCTTGTTCTCTTGATTGCCCAGAGAAACAAATACATCGTACTCCCCTATATTATCCAATACTCATCCAATCACACAATTATCACTGAAGATAAGGTGGGCCTAAATTTCAAACAGCTGTATGCAAACTGTAGTTTACTCATTCAACTGCCGTGCAAGTTCTTCACCTCAGATTTAATAGCTGCAGTTGTTAAACATGCATCTTCTCACATTGTGGTCCGGCAGAAACCACAGCCCTCCCCCAACTACATAGTACATATGTGAGAGAGGTAGAGTGCATTGTGGGTAATTCAGATACGGATGGGATTTTAATTGATTGATGTGTTTTGATTCTGTGCCTCCATGCTGACTCTCCCTAAGACGTTTTACTGTTAGTTAACAGTCCACTGGGTCAAACTGCAGCCTCTCATGAATCAAAGTGACCCTTAATGAGTTGTGACTGGTTTTGATCTCTGGCACATTTACGGCCCTACTAGATGGTCTTCCTGGTTCAGGCCCCACATGAAATGCCATCCAATCACAGTGAAGTATAAGTCAGTGTGTGCTGTGATAGGGGCCCCAGGCCTGCATGCCTCTCTTCAGCAGGGACGTATCAGTGCAGACAAGGAACAGAACAGGTCAGATGTCACATATTCAATTTTATCCAGAGCCAGGTTCAAAGAGCTGAACCCTGTATAACCTTTTAGGGGTCCCCAGGGACCAGAGGCCTAAACTGGAAGCCAGAGAGAGAGAGAGAGAGAGAGAGAGAGAGAGAGAGAGAGGAGGCCCAGAACCATGCCCTCTCCGCTCTGAGGGAGATCCCCCCTGAGACATATAAAGACAACTCTCACTCTGTGCGACTCTCGAAAACCCAAGCTCACTGTCAGTCAGAATCCCTGGCTATAACCAGCCTCATCCCCATCTAAACAACAAAAGACAGATGAACTCATAAAACAATCTTTTCCCACTCTTTTTCTTTGCACACTCACACTCACTCTTTCAGTCTTCCTGCAGAGTCGTTATGAGGAGAAAAAGATCAGCTCTCAAGAGACAGAGTCACAGAGGCATGTTTTGGATTAATGGAGTGAGGGAGAAAGAAAGGCAGAGGAAGGGTAGTTATGAGAGAGAGAGAGAAATATTGAGGGGGAGAGAGAGAGAAAGAGAGAGAGAGATAGAAACAGACAGAGGGGGGTGTCAGGGGCTCAATGGCAATAAGGCAGAGCAATGCACAGGGAGAGCTGGCCTGTACAGTGGGAAGACTGGCCATGTGGTAGGGACCAGGGTGGGTTTTTGTTCCACACACAGCAGTGCAATGGTCATTATCATATGTTTATTCCTGCGGTCTCTGAGTTCCAGTGTAGGTCTTTACAGTACATACAGTGTGACTGAAGCGGACATGTGCTGTTCTTTCCACAGGCAGCCATGATGAGGTATGAGTCAGAGGGGCCTGGAAGACCCACCCACGTCTCAATGAAAATATTAAACTACAAATATGAGGAGAGTATATATTTTTTCATGTTTTCAGAACATTGACATTTTGAAGTTGTTTTTTACACACACAGATACTAACTAAATCTACGATGTATTGTAAAACGAGTCTGTATAGTCAAACACATAAACTCAGTTGACCAATGATACAAAAAATTATAATCAACTAGGAAATGGGGATAATATGGTGAATAAGCACAATAGACCCCTTAGATTACAGTATGTCAAAAGGAATGAGCAGCAGTGACCCAATATGACCCAGCAGTGACCCAATATGTTGGGGTGAAGCAGAGGACAGGCTATTATGTATCCCATGTAGGCACAACATATCATAAAGTACAGAACATCGGTGCAGAAAAGCACATAACATCAACATTCATTTCCTCACATCCACCGAAGGCATATATCGGCTATACTCACATGGCCCTGCATCTGGACAGGCCTATGACATCTGGAGGCCCCGGCCGCAGCCTGAGTATAGACCTAGGGCTCTTCGCGGGAGGATTTAGCTGCCTTTGAGTCTTCTCCTCAATAAATCACCAGATTAGGGGTTTCATTTGTTGGGACTAGAAGTGTGCCAAAACAGTGCTTAGGAAGCTCACCTCTCATCTCTCGGGTTGGACAAGGACTGAAGGCCGACACAGAGATTGGAAAGAAAGAAGTCGAAGTGGAGAATATTTCAGCACTAGTTGTCACATTGATAGTCTTCTCTCTGGTCTTTCCACTGCCGCCAAATCCCCCCTGGACCTGGACCTGGGAAACATCCAACCCTATTTCATCATGCTGAGCTTCCATGCAATCACACAGACCAACAGGGATTATCTTAATAAATTATTGGACAGCTACCCAAAGCGTCCAGCAAAGGTCATTTAATGACCATTCATTATAGCCCCGTCTGTGAGCTTGTTTATATTTTAATGTATCTATATACAGTATTCCACCATATTGATAAACGTATTAACTTTAGTACTTTACTACCTTATCAGCACTTTACTGTGCCTTAATGCCTATTGTGTTTGTTATTATTCTCTTTTATTCCTACCTATCCTATTATTTACACTACGCTGTTGAGATGTTGCTCGTTTCCAGAATGCCATTGTAGACTACTGTTCACATCTGTATCCCGTGCATATAATAAATAAACTTTATATTTATTGATTTCCCACCGAAAAACACTTTCATCATACAGGTACTGACTCGAGACAGTGTAAAAGGTAGCTAGCTAGCCTTGATCTTGCAGACTATTGAGCTAACGGTTTTAACTTGCTTGCTTTGCTCTCCAGCTCGCCTGGCTAACACATCAGTAGATTTTGACATTACGTGACATTATAATTCGAACCATCTTCAAAGTCAATTTAATTGGGTGTCAGGTTGCACACGTCATTATGAATATCGCCAAACTTACCAGGAACAAATAATTTCTCCGTTTGTGGAGTTTGTAGCCCATAGTCAAGATGTGAAAATAACCGTTACTCTCGTGACAGTTCGACCTCTGGAATGTCGCTTGGGCGCACTCCGACTTTACCGCGTATGAATTGTCACTTGTTGCTCACGTACGTGTTCTTGTCAAATCAGCCAATATGCACACACACACACACGCGCACGCACACACACACACACACACACACACACACACACACACACACACACACACACACACACACACACACACACGTACCTGATTGATGAGGAACCTCGCTTGTGGATTGTCAAGCATTTAGGGTATGTCTCAGTTAGCCCCCGTTCATTTGCCATGATAGGGAGAAATAACAGCTCTGAGTCTCTGGTCAAAACAATGTGCGCTTGGCAGGCACACGCATCCAGAGGCGGAACTATTGATCTGAGACATAATTTAGATCTCTAAGCCTTTTGGAAGGAAACAATGAAGAAGATTGATTTAAGACAGCCACATTAATGCTGTAGCCCAAATAGTCACTAAGCATGATGAGAATGTGTTACAAGTGTCAACACTGCAGCCTAGGCCTAAAAAAATAGACTAGGCCATGAAGCAATTTATGATGAATAGAATCCTATTTAAATGTAAATACAAATCCCATTACATAATGCAGTTGCATAAATAATGTACAGTAAGTGATGCAATGTTACATGACTGTTGTAATAGGAAAAGCTGAGATCTCCCTAGTAACATCCTCCTCAACGAGAGCACTTCCTGACTGGGGAGTCTGCTATCTCCATTATACACTGTAAATGGTCCCCTCATCTGAGACAGGTTCCTCTGGAACAACATCTGGAATATGGCTGTGTGCATGTGTGTGTGTGTGTGTGTGTGTGTGTGTGTGTGTGTGTGTGTGTGTGTGTGTGTGTGTGTGTGTGTGTGTGTGTGTGTTTGCGCGTGTGTGTGTGTGTGTGTGTGTGTGTGTGTGTGTGTGTGTGCCTGCATATGCTTGTGTGTGTGTGTGTGTTTGTGTGTGTGTGTCTGTGTGTGTGTGTGTGTGTGTGTGTGTGTGTGTGTGTGTGTGTGTGTGTGTGTGTGTGTGTGTGTGTGCATGTGTGTTTGTCAACAGACAGTCCAGGGAGGGAGGGGGTCTTACAGGGCCAGAGAGTGCAGGGAAAAATAAACGACAACACAACTAAGTCAAGGGGGGACCCCCAAAGTGTGGAAATGGCCGACACAGCTGACATGTTTTACACTGTGTGCGTGTGTGTGTGTGGGTGTGTGTGTGTGTGCGTGTGCGTGTGCGTGTGTGTGTGTGCGTGTGCGTGTGCGTGTGTGTGTGTGTGTGTGTGTGTGTGTGTGTGTGTGTGTGTGTGTGTGTGTGTGTGTGTGTGTGTGAAGGGTTGCTAAGTGACAAACCACAGAGGAACCACAAAAGAAGCCAAAGCTATTTGCTCAGGTCATTTTCACACCACAGAGCCAAACCAAACCCAGAGACCTGAACCCATAACCTTGACATGCAATTGGTGGACCACAGAACTAATTTCTGATTCCTCTAGAGGCCGTCAATTAAATAAAGTTTATATCATCTCGTTGGAGATCAGAGGTAGTCTAGCAGTGGTGGGAAGCAAATTACCAGCCCGATGTTTCCACGTTGTCATCACAAGCCCAGGGAATCATCATCAGAGAAGTGTGTGTGTGTGTATAATTTGTTAAGTGAGAGGGGGTGAGAGGGAGGTAAGAGGGGAGGTGGGAGTGAGGTGAGGGTGGGGGTTACACAGACTTTCAATTAAAGGAGCAGTCTACTTCTTCTACTCAGTGGGAGGGACCAGCCTGTTCTTAATCTGTGATGTCCTCTTTAAGTTATGTTGTTTTGTTTGTGAATTAAACAAAGGCAACGGTGATGAGGAAAACATGTGCTTTCATGTTTGTAAATTGTCCTCGGTTTTGTAGAGAAAAACTTAAATGACAGACTGAATTCCAGAATAAATACGCTTCAATGTTCCATAATACATAACTGTTAATGATTTACAGACTAAATTTAGTTCAAAACTGTTTTGAATTCCAACTGTCATAAATTTGACAGTAGTAAAATCGAAGCTAGCCATCATGTGTGTTTGCCGTTGAATAATGATACTTCAATATCGGATAGATTGTAGTTAAGCCGCAAACCTTATCCTGGAGGACGAGGTAGGGAGGGAGGGAGGGAGGGAGAGATGGTGAATCCTCACAGCTGAGCTCAGCAGAGTAGGTAAAACTGACCAGTTTGCTATTTTCGATGGCATCCTCCCATCCCCAGCGCCCAGGAGAGAGGGGGAATATAAAAGACAAAGGCTAAATGGGAAGCAGACATCCCTAACCGTCATCCAAGAGAGAGAGGGGGAAGAGAGAGAGAGAGAGAGAGAGAAAAAGAGAAAGAAAAAAAAGAAAGAAATCCCGCTCTGGGCCTGAGAGGAGGAATCTGATGGAAATGTGTTGAACACATGGAGAGCACAGCTGCAAGCCATCTCTCACTGAGGCCATTTCCTTTCATTCCTCTTCATTCTTATAGGGATTAAACACTGATACTCTGGAGAGTCACACACACACACACACACACACACACACACACACACACACACACACACACACACTGATACTGGAGAGTCACTATAGCTTCCAGATGATGCAGCCTGCTGTTGGACAGTGGAGGGACGTGGTCGGCTGCTCGGCCACTCTGTCCATCTCTCTGGAGCCTGTATTGACAGAGGGTGGAATCCTCGAGACCCGCACACGTAACTCCAAAGTTTCCATAAATCTTGCATTTATGTCAATGGAATATTTAAGAGATTATTTGATTCGATTCAATTCCCAGAGTGTCTCAGAGAAGCAGGAGCTGATCTAGTCCCCACATGTCCAGATGATCTGATTGATTACGATCTAACAGGCAACACTGATCCTGGATCAGCAGTGCTACTCTGAGACGCTGTATGAACAAGGCCTTGGTCTGGACTCAGTCACCTCTACCCTAGTGTGTAGCAGGCTAGTGTGTAGAAGGCTAGTGTGTAGAAGGCTAGTGTACAGCAGGCTAGTGAGCAGCAGGCTAGTGTGTAGCAGGCTAGTGTACAGCAGGCTAGTGTGTAGAAGGCCAGTGAGTCGCAGACTAGTGTGTAGAAGGCTAGTGTGTAGAAGGCTAGTGTGTAGAAGGCTAGTGAGCAGCAGGCTAGTGTGTAGAAGGCTAGTGAGCAGCAGGCTAGTGTGTAGAAGGCTAGTGAGTAGCAGATGAGTATACAGCAGGCTAATGAGCAGCAGGCTAGTGAGCAGCAGGCTAGTGTACAGAAGGCCGGGCTGGCTGTGCGTCAGTACAGGAATCCTTACACTAATTGCAATAAGTCCCATCTCCATTCACACTACCATGAGGGGAAATACATCGTTATAAAACACTGAACATGATTCCTACAGGACATAAGCAATAGCCTACATAACATCTGATTGGGACACAATGATGCTGCAGAATTCATAACACTTGTATCCTTGAGGGCGTACTGTGATCGCCCTCCAACTCTCCTCAGGGTCATTGACATGTCTGATGTCTTCCAGAGTCTGGATCCAATGGTGCTGAAAGGTTGATAAATAAACCTTCCGTCTCTCTCTGTAATACAGATGTATAATTGTGATGATACCTCACCATAAGCTTGCTGTTGGCATCTGCACAATAATTATAGTAATAAATCAGGTAGCAAACTATACAAACTCTGGTCTTCCAGGGAGTGAAGGGGGTGGGGGCCAGGTGGGTGGGGGTAGGGGGGTGGAGGTTGGTGGGGTGGTAGCCCTCATATGGAAACATCAAAGCCTTGTTTCTAAAGTGACCCTCTCTTCAGTCTCTGTCACTGACACAGCGAACTCAAACAGCCTTATGTCACCCTAGCCCTGTGAAGCACTGGCAGCTTCTTGGGCCTGTTGATAGTTGGGAGTTACATCGTTTCATCATCTCAACAGCAAAGGGGGTCTCAGTCTGTTTTGGTGAGCTCACACATACACACACACACACACACACACACACACACACACACACACACACACACACACACACACACACACACGTGGATGCAATCTGTTCCCAATTGTAGACATCCCATTTCGTATATGAAGAGCAATAAGGTCAGGAATTGAAAACATGCGTGGTTCTCTTGACCCTGCCTTGTTCTTCCAAACCCCTCTGGACCATGTGGAAATATAACACC
>NC_139666.1:5712230-5752230 GCF_951799395.1 Argentina silus
CCTACTCCCTATCTTTGTTTGTACATAGCTATGGTTCCTAGTTGTAGGGTGTAACAATGGCCCAGGTAGAGGAGGAGGAGAGGAGAGAGTAGAAAACATAATGTAGAGGGAGAGAGGAGAGGAGAGGAGAGGAGAGGAGAGGAGAGGAGAGGAGAGGAGAGGAGAGGAGAGGAGACAACTTCCCCTGTACTGTATTAATCCCAAAGAGGGATTTCATCATGTAGAAATGTGCAATCAGTGTGACAAGTAGTTTGAACATTACGTGTACACTGCATCATGTCAAATAAATGTACAAATAAATGTACAGAAAACACATTTGAGATCCATGTAATCATGAATTAATGTCAATAAAAACTTCCAAGTTTTTCAAGGTCAAGTGGGATACATCCATTAAAATTCACCCTAAAGAAAGACGTTTTCCCTTGAATGAAGATCAGATGTAAAACAGCACATGAAAAACATTTATCTTCAGAGAGAATGCTTAAGGAAGGCTGTGGGGGCATCTTCAGAGGGAGTTTTTGGGGAGGGCAGTGATGGGGACATGTGTTCCGAAGGCCGGCCTGTTTGTTCTGGGTGTCGACCAAGATAAGACATGTTTCATGTTAGCTGATATTATGGGAAGATATGTGTGATTTGCTGTTACTGGTTGGATTCAAAAGTTAATGAAAATTAAAGCTGCACTCTCTTCATCTCTTCATCGCTGTGACATTTATTCACCACAAAGGTTTTGGCTCAATAGCCTTCCTCAGGGTGTGGTTGCCCAGTCTACAGAGAAATGACGGCCCAGATCTGGCCCACGTCTGTTTTCTACCGGCGGATGTGGCCAGGTACAACTTTGTTCCCCGGGCCACAAGTGGGCCAGCTCTGGCTGCCATTCCTGAGCCATATCTTTGCCAAACCTTGGCCAGCATGTGGAAGTGGCCCAGGTTGACACTCAGACCAAAGATGGCCCAGTAGCTACAGGAATATCAGGGCCATATTCCTCATACCATACCTGGCCCACAGCAAATAAAAAAACTCTCAGCCAGGGCTGGCATACATTTGGACCAGGTCTGGCCCATATAATACTTTCTGTTTCTGGCACTCAGCCACATGTGCCACCATGAGACCAGATCTGGCCCACAATTGTCTGCTGACTGGGTGGGACCAAGGCAAGGCTTTTGTTTTTGTTGCTGCCCGAGGTATTTGAGCTCTCCAGGCCAGTGATATTGATCATGTATGTAGATAGGCCAGATGTTGGCCTTCAGTACATCCAGCATCTTATTACCCAGCAACAACAACAACTGTTGTTTTTCAGTTATTAGGTTGTCCTCGTTTAGCCTTCCTGCACCAATTACAGTAGTGTGGGAATGAACATGCACTTCCAGTAGTTTACAGTAAAGTGGGAATGAACATGCACTTCCAGTAGTTTACAGTAAAGTGGGAATGAACATGCACTTCCAGTAGTTTACAGTAAAGTGGGAATGTACATGCACTTCCAGTAGTTTACAGTAAAGTGGGAATGAACATGCACTTCCAGTAGTTTACAGTAAAGTGGGAATGAACATGCACTTCCAGTAGTTTACAGTAAAGTGGGAATGAACATGCACTTCCAGTAGTTTACAGTAAAGTGGGAATGAACATGCACTTCCAGTAGTTTACAGTAAAGTGGGAATGTACATGCACTTCCAGTAGTTTACAGTAACCATTGACCATGCAGTACATTCATACCAGTACATCATCTCCACCCAGCTAATGTTGTTACAGTAGTTAATTAGCCATCTAGAACTGCAAGCCTCCTCATTCAAACTAGAATCAGCTGACTGCAATTTAGTGGAAGCTGGTGGAGGCTTAAATCATAGGATGGGCTCATTGTAATGCATGGATGGAATGAGGTGCGATAAAATCAGCTGTTAGCTTTAGAAAGTAAGGCTCCAAGTTATCAGGACCTGCCGATTTCCTAGTGTCTAAAAGTTTGAGGGCTTTATGGACCTCTGAGACTGTAACTGGATTAAAACTAAAGGATTGACTTACCGTAAAATCAGATTCAGAATCAGAATCAGAATCAGAATTCTTTTATTTGGCAAAGTATATTTGCACATACAGGAAATTGACTTGGTGAGGTTGGTGCTTAGGACATAAAAAGCAACAATATAGAAGCAAAATATTAACAAAAAATGTACAAAATAGCAAAATATTAACAAAATAGCAAAACAAATGTACAAAATAGAACAATAAATTATGTAGGCTGTGCAAGGCTAAGAGGCAATGAGGCTAGAGGCTGTGAAATGGGTATGGGGAATGTACACTATAAATTAGAATAAATTTAAATAAATATAAATGATGTGTGTGTGTGTGTGTGTGTGTGTGTGTGTGTGTGTGTGTGTGTGTGTGTGTGTGTGTGTGTGTGTGTGTGTGTGTGAGACAGGGTGGGGTGGGGGGGAGGAGTGGAAGTCCCGGAACCTTTTGCCGGATGGAAGTCTATGGAAGAGGTGGTGACCAGGATGGGAAGGATCAGCAATGATCTTTCCTGCTCTCTTACTGGTCCTGGAGTGGAACAGGTCCAGGAGAGACAGCAGGTTGCAGCCGATTACCTTCTCGGCTGACCGAATGGTCCGCTGCAGCCTGCCTTTGTCCTTGGCAGTGGAGGCAGCAAACCAGATGGTGATCGATGAGCTGAGGATGGACTCAATGATGTCCATCCTCAGCTTCTCCGCCCACCTGAGGTCCTGTGAAATTATTGACATATTATTGATTATTGCATGACCGTCAGAACAAACAGTAGGGGAATTCTCATGAGTAATGTTGAGAGAGTCAAACAAGGAACCAGAGGCAATGAAATGCTCATTAAAACAACCAAGCATTTCGGCCTTATTAGAGGTTTTAAGTGAGTCCTTAACAATGCATGAAGGAAGCTCTACGCCATTTTTATTTCCATCTAAGGATTTAATAGTGTTCCAAAATTTCAAGGGATTGTTTAGATTGTTTGAAGTTTCGGTCAGCTTTGGCTTTTCTAATTGCAACTGTGCATGCATTGCGCAGTTGCCTGAAAAGCAGCCGGTCTGAATCAAGACTTGTTCTCCTGGCTTTTGCCCATGCCACATTGCGCTCATGAAGTGAGTTGGATAAATCTGGAGTGAACCATGCATTGTTTCGGCCTTTTACTCTGAACTTTCTGAGGGGAGCATGCATGTCAACAATTTCAGTAAAACCATCATAAAATTATTTCCAGGCATTTTCAACATCAGCAATAAGGTTAACAGGTCATGAAAAAAACCTTGTTCCATAAAATGTTTCATGTCACACTTTATAATGATGCGTGGCTCGGTTTTGGGAATTTTTGCATTTCTAACTGTGGCAACAACACAGTGGTCACTAATGTAATTTGCGAATACAGAAGCAGCAGTGTATTTATGAGGAACATTGGTTAGGTTATGGTATATAGCAACTGATGTGTATATATTCAGTAATGATTATATTACATAAATAGTACACATAAATATAATATTATTACATTCTCATGAAATATCTATGTCTATGGTTTGAAGTCATTGGTCGGGGCCAGCTGAGTAAATGTTTATGGAGAGGAGCCTATTCTATACAACCTACAGCAGAGCTGAGAGATCAGGGTGCACTGAGTACTGTGATGAACAAGTGATAGAAGCAGCAGCTGATCCCCACGGCCTGGTCTTCAGCCTCATAATTACAACTCAGAGCAAGCTATCTTTGACAGTGTAGTTGCAGCGACAATACCGGCACCTTGAGACTAATAAATAGCCTAGGCCTAGACATAATTCTTATCAACAGAAGCAAATTGAAATGTAATCTAATCTACATTTATTCCTCAATCAGGCCTGACCTTTAGATGAGAGGCCGGGAGGCGGAGATGAATTCTGCCTGTCAGCCTGTTTTCCCCCTCTAGTTAACTGGACATGTGATTAACATTGCTCTCGGCTACTTCGGGCATTCCGCGGAGGCTCTGACAAACTCTCCCGAGGGAATAGAGCCCAGAGGCAGGGTAAGGCACCGCGAAGGTCCAGGTAAGTTATGACTTTTACCGCGCCGTCGCTGATAATGATAATTACAGTAGCCTATACGCATTATAGTTCTTTGACCTCCAATTGTGTGCCAACAACGACCAAGGAATTAGGTGAACTGGGTATGGTAAAGACCCTCTCACTCTTCTTATGCCGTGCGCAGTTTGTAACTGGCATCAGAGGCCCCACTGGCGGTTTCAACTGATCCCACGACTGATAGATGTCATCACTGTATCCACTGTTTAGTAGAGGCTGCTATTGTACTTAACCGAAGCGACTATTGATTAATTCACTGATAAATACCGGTAGACTATGTCTTGGTTTGCGGCACTGAGTATACCTGTATAAGTATAAGTATGCTTGCAAGTCATTGCCTAAATTGCTATTGAAAGACTTGTTATACGCCTACTTTCTAATGCCGTATTTGCGCAACTTATGTCGCCTGCTCGACAAGTCGCACAAATACACACCTGTTTCACTACCGCTTGTTGTGGAAAAGCAATTGCTCTGATATACAGTAAATAAGTCGACACATTTAATTTTATTTCTCTTTAAAATGTATTAAGAATGACACTGCTTTTTATTGCCACATTGATGTTTGATATTTACTCAACAGTACAACAATGAGCTGTCAAATAACCCACACCCCTCTGGGCAAACACATTAACTGTACTTCCCTGGGTGTTGGAGATTGACTGTGAGAAAGTAGTGATGTTAACAATACATCGCATTGTTGTATGGATCCACTGTGTATAAGTTGTGATTTAGCAGGCTCTGTTCCATTCATAGCCATAGCGTTATGCTTGCTCACTGCATTAGCAGCATCGTTGCAGAAATATAAATTAGGTTAGTGGATCTGGTCTGTTCATTCAGGGCTTTCTGGTCAACAGTTATTACCTGATGGTCTTGAACACTCCCCTTATGTCTTCACGGTCTGCCTTCAGATAGCAATATGTAATAGGTGTGTCTGAGAATGTGTGTGTGTGTGTGTGTGTGTGTGTGTGTGTGTGTGTGTGTGTGTGTGTGTGTGTGTGTGTGTGTGTGTGTGTGTGTGTGTGACTGCCTGCATGAGTGCAACTGACCTCATCCTGAGCTAAAATAAATAAAGTGATTGTGATGATGCCCATGTCTGGTGATCATTTGGCTGAAGAGCCTGCATGGTGTCCAGTCTGACTGGCTAACCTCTCTACTGGAGACGGCTGATTCAGACTCCTGCCAGAGCCAGGTCACATGATAACAACCAGCAGTCTGAGAGAGAGAGAGAGAGAGAAAGAGCCCTTCCCTACAGACAGGAGCAGGAAGAGAAGTGTTTTCTAGGGGTGGAGAAATGTAGCGGAGGTGATTTGGAATCACAACCTTGTGATGAGTAGCCCTGCCTGGGTTATCCATGTGAGATGCAGACCCTGCTGGCTACAGATACACTCATCTGCCCACAGCTACATACTCCCCAATACCACTAAGAATCTCCATTGAAGAACCCCAACCAAAGACACAATGGTCCTCTGCTGCTTGGATGATGTTTATTAAACAAATGTTAGTGGGTATAATAATGGCAAAATACAGGTGGAGACGGTATGGATGGTATTGACATAAATGAACTGGTATAAGATGAAATACCGTATCTAACCGGTAATACCTTACACCTGGCCAACCATAGTTAACAGTGAGTTTAAAACACATCAGGTCCTCTACCATTGCTCTCTCTGCGGTCACAACCTCCTGCAAGATGTTCTGTGTGTTACACAAAACACAAAAAGATGATTTATTTTCTTTTGTTATAATGAGATAAGAACACGTTATTTTGTTGTGTTGATGAGATAGACAAAGTGTTTAGGTTTGTTCTGAGTAAACTTTATAAACACAATAGATTGCTTTGGTTTACTCCATCCTTCTAGACTGGCAGGTCAGCAGTAGTGTGTGATGATGTGGTGCTTTGGTTTGGGGACTGACTGACTGGCTGGCTGGCTGGCTGGCTGGCTGGCTGGCTGGCTGACTAACTGGCTGGCTGGCTGGCTGGCTGGCTGGCTGGCTGACTAACTGGCTGGCTGGCTGGCTGGCTGGCTGGCTGGCTGGCTGGCTGACTAACTGGCTGGCTGGCTGGCTGGCTGGCTGGCTGGCTGGCTGGCTGACTAACTGGCTGGCTGGCTGGCTGGCTGGCTGGCTGGCAGGCTGACTGACTGACTGTCTTGCTTTAGTTGTGTTGTGTTACAGTGTTTGATGTGTTGTGTACTGAATTTGAACTGTATACTCTGTGAATGCTTTTTTATTTTTTATTTTTACAAACTCTTTCAACATGGGCCGGCTTCCCAGGCCGGCTTCCCAGACACAGATTAAGTTTAGTCCTGGACTTAATCACATTTTCAATAGAAAATATCCATTGAAGATGCATGTTAGTCTAGGATAAGGCTTCAGCTGTGCGCAGGAAACCAGCCTTGTGACTTCTTCCTACCTCACTTTACCAGCCTCTGACATGTCCTCTCCCCACCTCTTCTCTCCTACCCCCCCCCCCCCCAGCAGTGTGATACCCGGTTGTGTGTGGGCACTGGAGCCCCAGCTTCACCATGATGCCTGTCAGTGCCAGTATGATGCCAGCCACTGCTATGGTGGGGGGGCAGAAGCTGGACCTGTCCCGACTGACAGACGAAGAGGCCAAACACGTGTTCCTGGTCGTCCAGAGGGACTTCGACCTCCGCAAGAAGGAGGAGGACAGGCTAGGGTGAGAGAAATTCGTTTTTATTTCATTTATCTATGCTTTATTTGGCTGTTTAAGTCTATGGTGACCTACATGTACAAGCAGTTATCACCAAGATCGGGGCCAGTATCCACACAAACATTTGACGTACTGTTCGGTTTATTGAGATGTTATACAATTTATGTCCACACCGGAGATTAGTCTCTTGTAACACATGTCTCAGTCTGCCCTAAAAAGCTCCGAAACTTTGGTCACTGTTCAACGGTGTCACCTCATCTCTAAAAATCAGATTGAGTCAGGGGGGTTTGGCCGTGTTCAAATGCCAGACGTTTGATACGCTCTATTTTGAAACATTAACTTTGAAGAGAACATGACATGCAGGATATAAATTAATCTTCATCTTTCCTTTCATTATTTCAATGTCATATTATTATTATTATTGATACAATGGACCACAGCGTGCATGCTGCTATTGGAGGCTGGACATTACGTTTGAGTAGAGATTAGAAACCTGCTGATAGAATCATCCCCCTGTAAGTCCACTGCAGGGTGCTGTCTGGCAGATCAGAGGCCCGATCGACATGCTTGATAGATGTCTATTGTCCTCTATGGGGCCATGCAATGCAGATTAGCGTTTTTTGTTAGTTCAAACAGCTCTCACACCAGGAGATGTGTTAATCCAGATCGTTTTAATTGGCATTTCTGTAGTCTAGGATTAGGAGTCAAAAGTTCAAGATGGAGTCAAACACAGGCTTGTTGTTCACTCAACGCCCGCGTGGCTCACGACATAGACACATGCAGACGTTGACGCCACTTCTATGGCCGCTTCTCATTTGAACATTAACACGGAGGTGTGCCATTGAATTTTGATGTAAGGTTAAGGGCTAAAAATGACACAATCAATTGTTGTAGGTTAAAGATTTTTAGCAAATCTAATTTGCGCAAAAATAATATTGATCCAGCCAGTTTGTGCCCAGTGTGTGTGTGTGTGTGTGTGTGTGTGTGTGTGTGTGTGTGTGTGTGTGTGTGTGTGTGTGTGTGTGTGTGTCTGTGTGCACGTGTGTGCGTGCATGGCTGTGTCTGCGTGTGCGTGTGTGTGTGTGTGTGTGTGTGTGTGTGTGTGTGTGTGTGTGTGTGTGTGTGTGTGTGTGAGTGTGTGTGTGTGTTTGTATGTTCGTGTGCATGCATGCATGTGTGTGCTAAATGCTGACACTAAAGCACCCAAACATGCGGATCAGAGCTGGACAAGGACTCCTGCTGTGGGCCACAGCATAGATCACATGACCCATCCTGAGGCCCGAGCATGTAACACCAGATAATTGGCACATTCCTGATGCTTCTTAGTCCTCCTCCAGAGTCCACCAGTCAGCTGTTCCCTTTCTCTGTTCTCAATCTCATGGGAGTGATACCCTGTATCAGAAAAGTCTATGAGATTATTTTATTGCATTCACTTTATGCTGCATTCAGGTGCTCCTCTGAATAGGAAACTCAGAAATTTCCCACTAGGGAACTTGATTTTCCCACTTGGGGCTATTGCCGAATCAATCAACAGGGTGTGATTTTGGTAGTTCTCCGGGAGACTGAAGTCAGAATGTTCAGAGTTTTCGAGGAGCACTTGAACACACCATCATTCTGCGGCATGGAAAGTGGTGTTGTAAACTGCAACAACTTGCATACCTTTTTACGGGTGATGTGTAGGTATGAGGATACTGGTGTGTTTGAGAGCATGAACAGACCATGGTGAACAGACCATGGTGAACAGACCATGGTGAACAGACCATGGTGTTCCCTGCCCTCTTATGGAATAGCATGGTGATTTCATGTGATCCCTATCCAAGGCTCAGATCTCACAGTGAGTTATAGTTCTGATGCTGTTAGGTAGACTAATATAGAGCTCATTGTGTGTGTGTCTGAAGCCTAGCTGTGTGTGTGTGTGTGTGTGTGTGTGTGTGTCTGAAGCCTATCTGTGTGTGTGTGTGTGTGTGTGTGTGTGTGTGTGTGTGTGTGTGTGTGTGTGTGTGTGTGTGTGTGTGTGTGTGTGTGTGTGTGTTGTGTGTGTGTGTGTTTGTGTGTGTGTTTGTGTGTGTGTGTGTGTGTGTGTGCTTGTGTGTGTGCTTGTGTATGTGCATCTGTATCTCTGAAGCCTAGCCATGTGTCTGCTCCAGCCTGTTACAGCGTGAGCCAGGAGGACTTGTGACTTCACTCGAGTGACTTGTTTCCTTCGGTAACTTGTTTTGATTCCACATGTGAAGCCCGCCTCCTCTGAAGGTTGCATAACCGCCTAGTAATAGGATTAACTGCTGGAACACATATGTCCATGGTGAATTAGACTATTCAGGTTATATTTAACAGGCCTAATCCCATGTCCTTGTTGCTGGTGCCAGCATGTCACATATATTACATTAGACTGGTTCGATGAGGGGAATTCTTCAGTTGCTGTGCCTGGACAGCCAGACAGATGGACAGACAGAGAGTCAGACAGACAGACAGACAGAGAGACAGGCAGACAGACAGACTGACAGACAGACTGACAGACAGACAGACAGACAGACAGACAGACAGACAAAGAGACAGAGAGACAGACAGACAGACAGACAGACGGAGAGACAGACAGACAGAGGGTGGAGGGCAAGCCACAGAGCAAGAGAGGGAGAGAGGGCTACAGAGAGAAAGGGAGGGAGAGAGAGAAGCAAAGGTTTGGCACAAACACTTTTGTGGTAGAATCTGAATCCAATCAGCTACAGTAATGGTTCCTTTCCTGTAGTGCTAAGAGCTATTGACCTCCGATTTCTACCTCCACCAGCCTCCACTGGTGCACGCATCTCTCTGCATTAATCAGGCATCAATGTCATTGATGTCCCTGAACCCTAGAGGATCTTGGATCAGGTGTGTGTGTATGTCTCCACTCTCCAAGGCTCTGGAGTGGATGTGGAAGAAGTGTCCCTTTGTCAAAAACAGTTGACATCAGAGTCACAAGGCCAAATGTAGCCAGACTGCTCCTCTGCCTGAATGAAAAACAAGATTCTCCTGCTCCGCCCCCCCCCTCTCTCTCTCTCTCTCTCTCTCTCTCTACCTCTCTCTCTCCCTACCCCCGTCTCCTTCTCTCTCTCTCTACCTCACTCTTTCCTTACCCCCTCCTTCTCTCTTTCTCTACCTCTCTCTCTCTCCTCACCCCCCTCTCCTTCTCTCTCTCTCTCTGCCTCCCCACACTCTCGCCCATATGACAAACAACACTGTCTCTTCTCCCTCTTCCATTTCAGCCACTCTGTCCCTTGCTCTCTGCCAGAGTCTCGTTCCAGCTGTTGTCTCCCTCTCTCCCTTGTATCCTCAGTCGAAGTGAAGAGTGTTTGTCCTGATGTTTATTGTTGTTTTAGTCCAGGAGTTTTGACTGCTGATCTATAAATAGATGAGAACAACACATACCGTTTGTACTCTGCTGACATGTATGCGTGGACCCCGTCAAACCTCAGATATGTTGGGTTTCAACCATGAAAGAGACGCAGAACAACATGTTTTTGTTGGTGCGGCGTTCTCTACCTCTATAACCCGATTAACATGGCCGGCTGAGATGGTTTTAAGTATTTAAGTCGGTTATCAAAGCATGTGTGAGTATCATCAATTTTACTGCTAACGGAACGGAGACTGGACCCTTCACAGCTAGCTACTGTACATCCAACAGGCCTCTTCATCACATGAGCCACGGTAGTGACTCACCCTAGCCCATTACCGTCCACAATGTTTCCTAGTGCTGTTAGGGTTGGGGTTGACCTTTGCATGTTTCTGATCTCATTACCTAAAAAAAACATTGCAACGCATGCAACACTTCTATTGACACATTTACACATGATGCACCCCTTGCAATAAACATCCACCATGGCCTCCTAATACAATTAGGGTTGGGGTCGACCTTTGGTCGGAACCATTTTAGGTAATTAACAACACACAGTACTTTCTATTGATACACGTCGTAATTAGGTAATTTCCTGTCTTGAATCTAGAGCTCTGTGACCAATTGAATAATGCTTCAGGTGCATGGGAGGACAGGCTCATTGTAATGCATGAGGAATGGTAAGATACAATACCATTCCTCATTCCATTCCATACATTACAATGAGCCCGTCCTCTGATTTCTACCTCCACCAGCAAAAGTGTCTAACAGTGATGATGTAGTAGTTATCTACCATCTTTGTTTTTCAAACCAACTGCTTCAGTGTTTCTGTGCTGAGAGACAAGGTAAAGGTTAGCCTGTTGAAAGCAGATAAACTGACACGGACAGAACTGCGTTATGTAAATGTTATTTAGCATTCTGTTCCCTGAAGCAGAGCTGCTCTGCCAAAGAGGGACGAGAACAGGCTGAGGTTTCTGAGGAAAAGGAAAATGGCTTCTAATGCTTAGTAGTCTGTTCCACACACACACACACACACACACACACACACACACACACACACACACACTGGAGCTGTGGGCTGCTGCTCAGCCTCTGGAAACCATTATCTTATGGTTTTATGATTCTCTCCTCTCCTCTTTTTCTCTCCCTCCCTCCCGTTTTTTACCTCACGTGGGCTGTGGAGGATGTGGCGAGCGGTCAGATATTCATCTCAATCAATTGTAGGGATAGAGAGAGGGGGGGCAACGGGGAGAGAGAAAAAGAGGGACAGGGACAGAGCGAGAGAGAGAGAGAGAAGGAGATGGAGGAGAAGGAGTAGAGAGAGGGGTGTTGACAGGCATCCAGCAGATCTCCATGTATGGGAGCAGTCTGACACACGCATTCTGGGCTGTAATGTGGGTCTGGCTGCGATACCAGGATTCCTCGGCTCTGCCAACTAGGCAGAGAACACTCCAGATATAAAAACTTCATCAGTTTAGGAGAGAAGAGAAGATCTCTGTAGAATCCCAGGGATATGCTAATACAGTGTATTGATTGTACAATCTCTCTCAGAAATCTGAACTTCAGGGTCTATTTTTGTGTGTTGTCGTTAAAGGGAATAGAACCTGTACCTGTAAACCTATTTAAATCTGCCTCCGGGAGAATCTGTTACGGTTGGAGCTAAGGAACCCAAGCGCAGGACACGTATATAAAATAATCGGGTTTGAATGAGGGAATAGGGGAAAACGGAGTAGCAGAGTGGAATGGCAAGCAGGGTAGGGTAGCAGGGCAGGCAGGCAGGGCAGACAGGCAGGTAGACAGGGCAGGACAAGGAGACAGGCAGACTGGGCAGGTAGGCAGGACAGGTGGACTGATAGACAGGTAGGCAGGCAGAAACCGGGAAGTGGGCCTGTAGCACATAGAGAGCACGGTTAGACAAATACTTAGACAGAGAGAATCTTCGGGGAACTAAGCACTGCTAAGCGGCCGAGAGCGAGACTGACTTGTAAAGACAACAAACCATCTGGTGAGGAGTAGATGGGAAGCCGGGGTTTAAATACTGCAAGGTAATGAGTTGATGAACCACAGGTGTGTAGATCGGGCAGGTGGAGATGATGACGTGAACAGGATAGCTGGAGCCTGGAGCCACACCCACACACAGACACACACAGACAGACAGAGACAGACAGGGGAGAGAGAGACTGGCACAGGCGAGGTGGAAGTGGAGGGCGTGACAGAATCACATGGAAGTGAAATTAAATCTTATTTTATAACATCCATGCAAAGCACTGTATCCAACAGTAGGCTAACCAAGTATCCTAGTCACTCTTGGGTGAAAGTAAGAATGCTTTTATTGTCTGGGTAAATCCAGTTTAAACTCTCAAAACATTCCTGTCACTTATCTAATTTAACAGGCTATTTATGAGTGATTCTGCTGCTGTCTGAAGAAAGGAGTCTAGCTGGTGATCCAGTCATCCAACCCTACATGGAGATGAGTTGAAATAGGTGTGTTAGTGTTGGCCTTGAACAAAACTCTGCTGGGCAATCCTCAGGCCCCAGGAGTGACTTCAGACTTCTTTATGAGCCCGTCCTCCGATTTCTACCTCCACCAGCCTCCCCTGTTGTAGGATGTTGTGCCATTGGGGGTTTCCGTTGAACCGTAAGGAATAGCATCACTCAAGCGCTCCTCAGAAACTCAGAGCTTCCCACCGAGATTTAGCGTAGGATTTAGCACAGAGCTCCCTATTGGCTTATTATGAAACAGCTCAGAGTGGGGAAACTCTGAGATCTCACACAAGTTGCAGAGTCAGAGATTTCTGAGTTCCTAGTTCTGCTGAGGAGTTGAATGCATCAGGAGGCATGGCAGCCACGCACCGCCCTGCAGCGCTCGTACAGCCCTGCCCCCATATGCCCGCCCGCGGCCCGGATATCTTCCTTACTGAGAGGCGGCAGAGCCAGGATGGAAACCAGGGCTCGGGGATTAGGGCTTTCAGAGCAGCCCAGATTTAACAGATATTACTTTTATATCCCATTACTAATGCTAGGCAGCTGGACTGGCCAAGCCTGCTCAATAGCTATATCTGACCTAGCCTAGCCTAGCCTGTTCAATAGCTATATCTGACCTAGCCTAGCCCACCCTGTTCAGTAGCTGTATCTGACCTAGCCTAGCCTGTTCAATAGCTGTATCTGATCTAGCCTAGCCTGTTCAGTAGCTGTATCTGACCTAGCCTAGCCTGTTCAGTAGCTGTATCTGACCTAGCCTAGCCTGTTCAGTAGCTGTATCTGACCTAGCCTAGCATAGCCTGCTCAGTAGCTGTATCTAACCTAGCATAGCCTGCTCAGTAGCTGTATCTGAGAGGCTAACAGGCTCTGCTATGCTGAGAGCTGATTGGATAAGCATGACAGCATTTTGCTGCATAGCCAGTGGAAGCTGGTGGAGGCACCATTCCTCATTCCATTCCATGCATATAATGCGCCTAGCCTGCTCAGTAGCTGCATCTGAATGGTGGAGGCACCATTTCCTATTCCATTCCATGCATTACAATGAGCCCGTCCTCCGATTTCTACCTCCACCAGCCTCCCCTGTGCGTAGCTGTAGCTCTCTTACTGTAGCTAATATCAATATCAGTTTGTCTCTGCTCTGACTCATCAGACGGCTAACTGGAGCTGGGGAAAATGACTCAGGAGTCGTTATTGAATTAGTCAAACTCAGTAAGAGCAGGGAGCTGCCAAGGACCGGGGTGTCAGACTGAATTAGAGGAAGAGGTTTGGGTCTGGACCAGGGGACAGGGAGACAGAGCACTGCCTGGGTAGAACCAGTGGAATGAATTAGACTGAGCCCCTCTGGAAGGCCTGGCACTGCAGTCAGTATCTGCTGATGTCAGCAGCCCTGTCTCAGAGACTCTGGAAGGCAGAGATGGCTGCATTAGGAGGATGTCTGTGGCAGGGGCAGCTGGTGGAGGTAGAAATCAGAGGACAGCCTCATTGTAATGTATGGAATGGAATGAGGAATGGTATGATAATTCCATTGGGGAGGCAAGGGTGAGGCGAGGTGATTTGGTATTGAGGGAACAAGATTAGGTATTCTGGTTTCCCTGGAGCCATTTTGAGCCCTGTGTAGTTAGGAGGGAATGAACCAGACACAGATGCGACGTGGTTTCACTGAGCTCAGCCCCTACAGTTACATCATAATTATGACAGAGATTATAGAAATTAGCTTCACACTCCAGTCATCCATGTCCCATGGGTTATCGTGGGGTCGGGCCAGTAATGAAGGGCTTACAAAATGGCGTCCTCAAACCGCACTGAACCCGCCCACAGTAGGGAACAGCATGAAGCACTCCGTCGTGTTTCCGATTATCTGTTGGGATTACATAAAGATGGATGTGTGCGTGTTGATGACATTGACCAAATGTTGTCATATGTTTAGACCAGGGGAGGCTGGTGGAGGTAGAAGAGAACAGGCTCATTGTAATGCATGGAATGGAATGAGGAATAGTATCAAAGTGTGATACCTGTGTTTGATACCATTCCTCATTCCATACCATGCATTATAATGTGCCCAGAACGAGGTATAGTGTTGATTACGTAAAATAGTTTGTTGTCATAGAAACTACAGCAGACATTGGATAGTGGAGAAACTAAAGTTAGTGTAAGACAGCTGACTTTCTCCCCCATACAGTGAGCTACAACAGCTCTGTTGAAACTGGCCACAAATCAGTGAAGGTTGGTGGAGGTAGAAATCGGAAATTAAATGAAATAAGGAAATCCTCATTATACCATTCCTCATTACATTCCATGCATTACAATGAGCCCCACATCCAATGTCAACCTCTACCAGCCTCCCCTGGGTTTGAGGTAAGGCCATAGTGTTGTCTTTTGAGAGCAGAGATCAGAGCCCCCCAGCCATGCAGTCAGACCACCGTGTCTCTGTATCAAACACATAGCTCACACGCAGTGAGATGAATGAATGGGCTTAATGCAGATTAACCCGCAGCTTAAGCCTACACACTACAAGTCAGTTTTCCTCAACACACACTTACGTCACGGTGCATTGGAGCTCTATGGAGAGTGTATAACTCTCCTCCTGTCCCTCCTTGTGTTCCCAAACAGGCACGACTCAGAGACGCTCGGTCATCTCTCTAACATGTGGTGCCTCTTAAAAGAGACAATAATGCTAAACTAATGCTAAGCTCTTCATCTGCGAAGTGAAGTGATGGCAATCTGCGCCCTCAGGCTGTGTGCGTTGCTGTATATGAGAGGTACACACACACACACACACACACACACACACAGAGGAGACGTACAGTAAATGAGCAGGATGTTTGTGACCTGAGGACAGCTTAGAGATATGAAAGCCCAGATGTGAGAGATAAACAGCCCAAGGCAAGGAAAAAATATCCTTTGTTCTTTTTTATTTGTTTGTTTGTTTTCTCGCGGTGCCTCCCAGGCTTGATAGAGTGAGCCCGGTGAACCTTCATTACTCTCCACAGCCCTGGGATATGATTGCCTCTCCTCTCATCTCCTCTCCTCTCCTCTCCACAGCCCTGGGGTACGCATGGCTCTCCTCTCCTCTCCTCTCCTCTCCTCTCCTCTCCTATCCTCTCTCCTCTCCTCTCCTCTCCTCTCCTCTCCTCTCCTCTCCTCTCCTCTCCTCTCCTCTCCCCTCCTCTCCTCTCCACTGTCCGTCTCTGCTTTGAGTATGGTGCCCATGAGGTCAAACCCAAAACCCCGACCCTAGACTCCAGTCACTAGTCTATCTATTCATCCATCCCTCCCTCTATCCCTCCATCCTTGTCTCCCCAGGGATCTGAAGACCCAGATAGAGAAGGAGGACACTAAGAGGGAGTTGCTGGGCAACCAGAGCAGCCTGACAGAGTCCCACTGTATCCGCTGTCTGCAGCCCTTCAAGTTCCTGGTCAACAGCAAGCGCCAGTGTCTGGACTGTCAGCTGTACGCCTGCAAGGCCTGCAGCCGCTACAACAAGAAGGAGAGGGGCTGGGTGTGTGACTCCTGCCGTATGGCCAGGTGAGACACACACACATACACAGACACACACAGACACACATTCACGCACACACACACACAGTTATACAGGTAGACAAACACACACACACATACACACACACGTACACACACGCACACATTCACGCATGTGCACACACAGACACACACAAACACACTTAGTCATGCACGTACGCACACACACACACACACACAAACACACACACACACGCAAGCACACACTAGCGCCCGCATGCACACGCACGCACACACACACACCTGGCCAGTTCAGTCTGACACACCTCATATATCTAACACACTGTCTCTGATCCTGGTCCAGGGGCTGACATATTGGCTTCTACTCTCCACAAAACCAGATGTTTCAAGCAATGTAATTTGTGTCTATTCATCTATGCATCTACTCCATCTCTCTCATCTATCCATGTATATAAATTTCCATCCATCCATCTCTCTCTTCTATCTATTTATATATCTCCCTCCATCCATCCATGCATCTCCCTCCATCCATCCACCCCTCTCATCTGTTTATTTACATATCTCTCCATCCATCCATCCATCTCTCTGCCTGCAGGGTTCTGAAGATCGGTACTCTGGAGTGGTACCATGAGAACGTGCGTTCCCGTTTCAAGCGTTTCGGCAGCGCCAAGGTGATGCGTTCTCTCTACAAGAGGCTGAACGGAGAGCTGAGCAGCTCCCAGAACGACCTGAGAGGTGGGTCCCCTGCTGCCCCTGCTAACCTCCCCAGGAGACCCCAGAGCTCACAGCAGGACAGAACCCAGGCCGGGTCACGCAGGGAGTTTATTGGTCGAGGTCTGCTTTCGCTTACGTACAGAAATCCCCAATAAATGAAAAGCTTTATAGAGATACAGCAAAGCTGCTCCATATACACTCACTGCATAGTAATATCTTCATAGTGATGACAGCATAGTAATGATAGCATAGTGATGATGGCATAGTAATGATAGCATAGTAATGATGGCATAGTGATGATGGCATAGTGATGTTAGCATAGTGATGATAGCATAGTGATGTTAGCATAGTGATGATGGCATAGTGATGATAGCATAGTGATGAGATATATCTAGATGTGTGTTAAACACACACACACACACACACACACACACACACACACACACACACGGTTCTTCAGTGGAGGGATGATACACACTGGGTTGTTGGTCCCGTTCACTGAGTCTCTCCATCACAGGAAAGCCCCCTCCTCTTCTCCTCCGCCATGAAGCCCCTCTCTCTCAGAGTGCTGCCAGAGCAGACACAGGGCTTTAATCTCTTCTGTATACGTGTGTGTGTGTGTGTGTGTGTGTGTGTGTGTGTGTGTATGTGTGTGTGTGTGTGTGTGTGTGTGTGTGTGGATTATTTAATCTGTTCCATCTCTGTGTTGTTCCGGTGCTGGCAGCATTACTTGTCTCTCTACAGCTGTCAGCAGACACACACACACAGACACACACACAGACACACACGCACGCACACACACACACACGTACACACACACACACACACACACACACACACACACACAGTCTTCAGTCCTCCGTCTTCAGCAGCCCTGGGGTCTGCCAGTCAGCCTGCCTGTCCTTATCTGACCAGTCTTGTGCTACCAGCTAAGTTGTCTCGGTGTAGCGCAGGTGGTTTGGAATCACTCTCCTTACAGACGGCTTACCATCAGCTCCCTGAGGTAATGCTCAGGCTTTAGCTCAGTGGGCTGAGGCTAACGTCAAGCAGCTTCAGTCAGCCTTGGGGTCTCTGTCCGCCTGTCTGTCCTCATCTGACCGGCTGTGTCCTCCAAACCACCTGTAATGTTCTAGAAACGCTTCAAGTATATCAGGGTAGACAAGATTGGACTTATTTGACGTAAAAACACATATAAAGCTTCTCCAGTAGAAGACAGAGATTAGATACAATTAAAACTATGGAGGATAAGACACAACCAAACACAACTAAACACAATAAAACACAACCAAACACAATAAAACACAAACACAATCAAACACAATAAGACACAATCAGACACAATCAAACCTGGAGGCTGATTTCCACTGAGGTCCTCTGAACAACGGACCAGCTACGTTATGGAAACGTTGTTTCTCTGGTCTTCATGTGACCCTGTGGGGTCAGAGGTCACTAGAATGACCTCGTTATGTTGACGTGGCAGACATGGTTAAGGTCTATCGGCTCGGGCGCTTAGTGGCGTAGCACAGTAATGCGCTTACCACGTAATCGCAAGGTTCCTGGTTCGATTCCGACCCTCGACACGTCTTGCATGTCATCCCTCCTCTCTCTCACCCATCCTTCCTGTCAATCTCTACTGTCTCTATCCCAATAAAGCAGAAATGCCCTAAAAAAAACATATTTAAAGTCTATCATCTTGACGACAGGGTTTAGACACAGTGACAGTTTGTTGTGTGTGGTGTACATGCTGTACACACAAATTTATAAGACACGCATGCACACACACACACACACACACACACACACAGACGCATACACACACACGCACGCACACACGGACACAGACCCACACACACAGACATACACAGACGCACACACACACACATACACATCTACTGTATATCAAACACAGCATTTATTAACAGTGACATATTTCGAGCATTAGTGACAGTGAAACCAAGTGCTGAATCGTCTGAATATGAAATATAGAGTAAAGACCCCAGAAGGCCCTTGGCAGTGTCTGCACTGACTCACCCCAGAGGATTGTGGGTCGGATGCGGAGGGATCGGATTGGCTGGGTTGAGCCTAGAGGGGTTGGGGTGGGGGGGGGGGGGGGGGCTGTGGTGTGTGGACCAGAGGCATCTGGTTGGCTGGCTGGGTCCAGTAGGCCGTGTGATCAGTCAGTCACATGACTGTCTCTGTGTCTGGAGACGTCTCTGGTTGGTCTCTGCAGACTGACCAGAAACACTGAGGGAGAAAAGAACAAACAGACCGCTTCCCTTTGGTTCAATTAGTAACACTATCATACTGTGTAATCATACTGTACTGAACATGCAACCACACACACACACACACATGCGCACACACACACATATGCGCACACACACACACACACACACATGCGCGCACACACACACACACACACACACACACACACACACACACACACACACACACACACACACACACACACACAAACCCGTCCCCTACATACACACACACACACGCACACACACACACACACACACACACACACACTCTGTGTTCTGACAATGGTCCACCAGGCCCCTCAGCTCAGAGGGTGCCATCCTCACAGTGCTGTCAGCTGGTGCAGACGGAGGAGAATCGCTGCATTGTGCTTTCTCATTAAAAGTTGCTTCTTATTCTCATGGAGCTCTTACTCATTCTCACAACGGGTCGAGCTGTTTCTTCATTCGTACCATATGTTAAAATGCTATAATTCTTAACAAGCTTCAGTGAATCATTCCAGCTTTTAATCCTATGTTACTGTCAGCGACCTTTTGGTTTTATGCAATGTCTGATTTCACCTTTCCTCCGTCCCTCTCTCCTTCTCTCCCTCCCTCCCTCCCTCCCTCCCTCCCTCCCTCTCTTCCAGTGCCTTGTGAGGATGACACACACAGCATGCCTGAGGTCCACAGTAAGTAGAGCAGCTCTGTGTCACTACACTGTCTTTGTCCAGTTTCATGTCAGGGGAACTAGTTAGAGACTCCACCAAGAGATCCTACTACCCCAGACCCCTGACTCTGCACTGGGGGTCCTTCATGTTGATTACTGAAGAGTCTGAGGACTCACAGACAGACACAGACAGAGACACACACACACACACACACACACACACACACATGTTTACTCTTATACTGAATGCTTTATGTGACGTTTAAAATAGGGGGCGTTTGATTTAGGAAGATTAAAAGGAATGAAGTTTGATTGAAGGTTCTCTTGGCATCAAAGAGACACTTCAGACTGTGGAGCTTGTGGGCACCGTAGCCTGGCACCTACCAATAGGTCCAGGGTTAGGCTGGCACTGGGCTGGCCTGGCACCGGCCGACACACACACACGCACACACTCACACACATACACACACACACACACACACACACACAAACACACATACCCTTGGCTAGACTGGCATACTGGCCTGGCTCCGGCCGACACACACACACACGCACACACGCACACACACACACACACCCTGAGCTAGTCTGGCACCTTGGCATGGCAGCAGGAGTATTAGAGTGGAGCCAGGGAGGTTTTAGGTCAATAAGAGATTCTTTTGTAATTTATTTTGGTCGCAGAGCAGCTCATCATTGCCCTACTCACCCCCCCCCCCCCCCCCCCTCTCTCTCTCTCTCACTTTTTCTCTCTTTATCTCTCTCTCTCACTCTCTCTCTCTCAATATCTCTGTTCCTCTCTCTCTCTGTCTCTCTCTCCCCCCTCCCCTCTCTCTCTCTCTCTCTCTCTCTTTCTCACTCTCTCTCTCTCTCTCTTTCTCACTCTCTCTCCCCCGCCCTCTCTCTCTCTCTCTCTCTGTATCTCTCTCACTCCCCCCCCCGCCCGCCCTCTTCTCCCTCCCTCAAGTCATAAAGCAGTCAGAGGATCATACAGTGTGCCGGTCTCTGCCTCCGTGCGCCTCAGAGCTGCCAGGCAGGAACACAAACGCATCTGATTTGATCTCAGACGTGTGTTTCTCATAAAGGCTACTCCCACTCCTGCACTACAATGGGGCTTTATCTGTTGGAAATTAGAGAGGCCTGCACTCTGTTTTGATCAGGGGAGGCTGGTGGAGGTAGAAATGAGAGGACATTCTCAGAGCATACAGGAGTCATAACAGCTTACAGATGATGCGAACCTCAGAGATGATGCAAAGCCTGGAGTTTTTTTCCTCTATAATTATCACAGTTTGACCCTGCTCAATTAGCCATTGAGATGAATAATGTTCTCTTTAATGGAATTAGACACTGTTTCAACTGAACACCTGAACAACCCCTCTCTTCCTCTCTCATCTCCCCTCTCCCTCCTCTCCCTCCTCTCTCTCCTCTCCCCTCTCTCCCTCCTCTCCCCTCTCCCTCCTCTCCCTCCTCTCCCCTCTCCCTCCTCTCCCCTGTCTCTCCCTCCTCTCCCCTCTCTTTCCCTCCTCTCCCTCCTCTCCCCTCCCTCCTCTCCCCTCTCTTTCCCTCCTCTCCCTCCTCTCCCCTCTCTTTCCCTCCTCTCCCCTCTCTTTCCCTCCTCTCCCTCCTCTCCCTTCTCTCCCCTCTCCCTCCTCTTGTCTCCCTTCTCAGCACATGGATATGAAGACCAGAGCATGGACGCCTCAGACGGACGACACTACGGAGGGGTACTACACACCACACATTACACACTACACACTACATTTTACACACTACACACTACACTTTGGTACATCCATTTTTGACTTTTAAATTAATTACATATATAGCCATTGACAATTTGAATATAATGAATATAATGTTCGAAATAAGCTTGTTTCACAGTTCATAAACAATGTCGCTGTAAACACGCACACTATAGCTTCAAAACATGGTTAAACCTATCATTGTGATGTCATGGACGGTCAGTCCTGGCATCCATAGCTCCGTCTATAAACTTGAGAGCGGTTACATCTCCCCAGCTCCGCCCCTCAGCTGTTTACAAAAAGAAAAGTGGTTGGAAGAGCGCTGTTGTTGTTTGGATCTCAGATAGCCCAGTTTGAGAATAAGGCCCATTTAGCCTTCCTTCCTCCTGTCCTTGTGGTTAGATAAGAGAGAGCAGTGTTGACTTCACCCTGTCTGACCCTCAGAGGTGCGTGTTTACCCTGGAGGAGGAAGCAGGGCTGCTGGGTCATGTACACTCACCGGCCACTTTATTAGGTACACCTTGCTAGTACTGGGTTAGACCCCCTTTTGTAGCCCATCTGCTTCAAGGTTCGATGTGTTGTGCATTCAGAGATGGTCTTCTGCATACCTTGGTTGTAACGAGTGGTTATTTGAGTTACTGTTGCCTTTCTATCATCTCGAACCAGTCTGGCCATTCTCCTCTGACCTCTGGCATCAACAAGGCATTTTCGCCCAGAGAACTGCCACTCACTGGATATTTTCTCTTTTTCGGACCATTCTCTGTAAACCCTAGAGATGGTTGTGCGTGGAAATCCCAGTAGATCAGCAGTTTCTGAAATACTCAGACCAGCCTGTCTGGCACCAACAACCATGCCACGTTCAAAGTAACTTAAATCACCTTTCTTCCCCATTCTGATGCTCGGTTTGAACTTCAGCAGGTCGTCTTCACCATGTCTACATGCCTAAATGCATTGAGTTGCTGCCATGTGATTGGCTGATTAGATATTTGCGTTACCGAGCAGTTGAACAGGTGTACCTAATCAACAGGTGTACCTAATCAAGTGGCCGGTGAGTGTGTGTGTGTGGACAGCAGGAGGGCTGGGCTGCGCCTCGGGTCGTGTCACACCTCCACAGAGTTCATTGTCTTCCTATAGCAGCTCACCTCACAGTTGATTATCCCTTACACATCCACCCGGGGGAGGCTGGTGGAGGTAGGAATTGGAGGACGGGTTCATTGTAATGCAAGGAGCCTGTCCTCCGATTCCTACCTCCACCAGCCTCGCCTGTGTCCACCCGGGGGCACTATAAACACCATATCCACACATGTCCTTAGAACCAGACCCAGGGAGTCACGTGACACGCAGACAGCAGGTCCAGTGGAGCTCGGCTCACTACAAGCAGCTAGTTTGCACTGTTCACACACACTCCAAAAGTCCCAGTCTCTCCCAAGTTTATTCATGAAATATCATATGTTTGAAATGTGTGTGTAAACATCAGTAACTAATTTAGCAACTCACAGAAGCGTTGTGTTGTGGTGATGTGTGTGCGTGTGTGTGTAAGAGAGAGAGAGAGAGAGAGAGAGAGAGAGAGAGAAAGAGAGAGAGAGTACCCTCTAGTGGTCTGATCAGGGTAGTGCAGAGAGCCCTCACCCTCCCTCCTCAGTGTGTATGGTACAGTGGTCCAATGACGCTTGTTAATCCTAGACATCCAATGACAGTGCATAATGACGAAGAGCCCATCCAATCATATTGTTTGACAGAAGTGACCCATTCTTGATTTCTTTCCCCATGATCCAATGGCAGTCTGGTCTCTCTTCCTTATAATATTGATCATTCATCAGTCATTATCATTTGAAATAATAAGGCCTTATAAGGCAATTATGATTCTCTCTCCTCCCCTCCCTCCTGCCTCTGCTCTCCTCTCCTCCTCTCCTCCCTCCCTCTCTCCCTCCTCTGTGGGTGATGGTCTCTCTGTCTCTGTCCTCTTCAAGATGAAAAAGACCAAACGTCTGTTAACTGTCCATCCCCTCGATTTCGATCTGGACCCTGGTTACTCCACCCACTCCCGGAGACAGTCCTATCAGGTACAGACTGGAACAAACACCCCCGCCCCCCTCGCCTTGCCGCCACCCCCTCACCTCTAACAACCCCCCCCCCCCCCCAACACACACCTCTAACAACCCCCCCACACACACACACACACCTCTAACAACCCCCCCCCACACACACACACACCTCTAACAACCCCCCCACACACACACACACACCTCTAACAACCCCCCCCCACACACACACACACCTCTAACAACCCCCCCCCCCCCCCCCCACACACACACACACCTCTAACAACCCCCCCCCCACACACACACACCTCTAACAACCCCCCCACACACACACACACACACCTCTAACAACCCCCCCACACACACACACACACCTCTAACAACCCCCCCCCACACACACACACACCTCTAACAACCCCCCCCCCCCACACACACACACCTCTAACAACCCCCCCCCCACACACACACACCTCTAACAACCCCCCCACACACACACACACACCTCTAACAACCCCCCCCCCCCCACACACACACACACACACCTCTAACAACCCCCCCACCCGATTCAATACAACTGTCCCGTTCCACCATCAGACAACACTATCTCCTGGGCTGTGGCTGATGGGCTGAATGGCCCCCCTGCAGGCCTGCCCTGAGACAGAGGAAAAGCTTCTAATCTTGGATGTCATGCTTTCATCTGAGGATGATGTCATGTCTTTGTCCCCTGACAGACCCCCCCCCCCCCCCCCTCCCCACCAGGGTATCAGTCTTTGATGTGGAAGGAATGTGCACTTTATCAGTGAAACGTATGAATTCCTGCACTAACAGCCCCCTGCTGACTCCTGCCTCTCTGTTGTCTGCTCTGCTCTGGATGATAGCACTCTTAGCGCTCTTCTGACAGGCTTCTCGGTCACGACATCCCCACCGCAGCTTTACAACGTTACCAATCGTCTCTGAGGTAGACTTGTATCTGTTGATGTCTTAGTCTTTCTGCCCTGCATGCTCTCTTCAAACACCATGTTTAGGCTAGGTGTGTGTGTGTGTGTGTGTGTGTGTGTGTGTGTGTGTGTGTGTGTGTGTGTGTGTGTGTGTGCGTGTGCGTGCACTGCGTGTGCATGTGTGCATGCATGTGTGTGCAATGCGTGTGAGTGTGTGTGTGTATGCGCGTGTGTGTGTGTGTGTGTGTGTGTATGCGCTGTGTATGTGCGGTGTGTGTGTGTGTGTGTGTGTGTGTATGCGCGTGTGTGTGTGTGTGTGTGTGTGTGTGTATGTGCGGTGTGTGTGTGTGTGCAGCAGAGTCCTCAGAGCAGCCTGGAGGGTGGTGTGAAGGAGTCGTTGATAGCGGAGGCGGACATGGCGTCCATGTTCCAACAGATCCTGGAGGAGCAGGGGGGCGTGGCCGACCCCGACTTCAACACAGAGCTCCACCTCCACTTCAACCATAGGATGAATCTGGAAAAACCTGCAGGCTACGGTCAGAGGACACACACACACACACACACACACACACACACACACACACACACAGCACTCACACACACACACACACACACACACACACACACACACACAGCGCACACACACACACAATACGCACACACAGAGCACACACACACACACACACACACACACACACACACACACACACACACATTAGCTAACACTAACACTTTTTTAAGATTCATTACTGACTCTCCCTCCCTCCCTCCCTCTCCCTCCCTCTCCCTCCCTTCCTCCCCCATCCAGATGATGTTGTGTACCCAGAGAGCAGGATGACGCGTTCACGCTCCCTCTCCAGGATGAGCCACTCGTCGTGTGGCAGTGCCAACGGGCCGTTCGCCCGCAGTGGGCTGCACCCTGCAGACTCAGAGGAGGAAGAGGAGGAGGAAGAGTTACAACGCTACCCGCTGTACCAGCCTGTTGTCCACCGCAGACGCAGCCACGCCTCCTCACAGGACAGCTTCAACCATGGTCCGCGACCACAGGTATATATGTAGGCATTTCAGTTCAGTTACCCAGTTGCTTAAACATTAAGACTGACTTACTTTAAGCCCCAAAAGCTAGACTGCCAACTCTCAGGCTATATTTGATGTAAGACATATGTTGCTTTGGCGGCTGACTAGTCACTAAAACAACTGTCTAACCGTTAATATTTGGTATTTGGTAACGTTGACAACCAGCTAGCTGACTAGCTAGATAGGGCACAGCTGGCAAGCTAGCAAATATGTTTATGCAGTTGAACCCTGTTCCTCGTCCCCACTTCAGACATCCTCTGTCATGCTGCATCAATCTCTCTCACACACGCACACACACACACACACACACACACACACACACACACACACACACACACACACACAGACTGTTTTGGGAGACAGCAGATCAAAATGTCAGACATCAAACAGAGCTATGACATCACACAGGGCCTCTCATCGCCAGCCAACAACAGGCCTTCTCACATGCGTGTCTGTCTCGTCTTATATGCCGTGTGTGCCTGTGGTGCTGCTAGACAAACCGACTCAAATCAAATCCACACTGTGGGAACTCAAGAGTACAGGGGGGGGGGGGAAACCCCTAACCCTAACCCCTTTTTTAAGGTGGAAAAATAAACACTGAAACTGCAAAGTATAAAATGTATTTTTAACCCACATTTGTTTTTTATGAGAGCCTCTTAATCCGGCTCTCGTGCTGGACTCCTGTGATGATGTGGTCCGGTTCATTGTCTTTGAGGACCCCTCTCAATTAGGGTGAAATTAGGTTTGGGGAATGACGTGGTTCGGCTCATGTGCTTATGAAGAAGTGTGTTTGTGGAAAATAGATTGAAGATTACTTATTAGTACACGTCAACACAGTCTCTGTTGTCATGGTGACGATAGTCTGGCTGACCAGTTTAGACTAGAGACCTCAGGTTCACTAGTAAACACAGCTGAAGAGGTTACACAGTTAGTAGTCCTCATGGGTCTTTCCTTGTCTTTTGTCTCATTCTTCTCATTCACGATGTTCATGCTTTTTTTTGTATCTCTCCCTGTCTTTCTCTTTCTCTCTTTCTCTCTTTCTCTCTCTCTCTCTCTGCTCTCTCTCTCTCTCTCTCTCTCTCTCTCTCTAGATAACAGAGTTGAACAGGAGGATGTCGGCCATCGAGACTCTCCTCAACCGCCTGGAGCAGAAGGTGACAACACCGTATGAACAGGTACAGAAGGTGACATCACTATATGACATCACTGTATGAACAGGTACAGAAGGTGACATCACCTCATACAGTTCTACCACTGCCTCAGGCCCAGCGCCACGAGGGGGCTTGAGGGGGCAATTTGAATTTTGTGCCCCCTCAGTTTTGTGCCCCAATATTGTGCCATAGTAATTATTGATATGTCCCCCCCCCTACCAATGTCAAAGGACCGTTGAATATCATTTTGATAAATCTCAAACGTCTTTTGTCAAGTAGACTCATTTTATCCGCTCCACAAATGGTTAACTCTCTCAAGATCGCTTTCGTTGCTCCCCCCCGCCTGAAAAAAGGGTAATTTGAATGGAAGTGATGTTGCCGCTTGCCGGTCAGTGTGTGCCGCTGACTGAATGAGAGCCAGATGCCTGGGTTGAGGGTACTGTCAACGTCAGCAACAAAGTTTGAGTGAATAAACCTCCATACCTACCTACTGCCTACCTAATAAAGGAGAAAATGTAATCACAGTATTTACACAAGTTGTATCAGTCATATGGAAGTGTATGTTCTTCAAACAGTTCTATCAATGTATTTTCCATAACACTACCTCCATACCTCCATACCTCCATACAAACCTACCTACCTACCCTCCTACCTACCTACCTACCTACCTACCTATCTAACTAAGGAACTATCCAGCTTTTAAAAAAAAAAAGTTATATGTTTGAGTATAATAGTTTGAATCGCTTATTTGCCAAAGCTCAACTGATCAGTAATGTATTTTCACAACAAAATTCAGAATGCTGCATTAGTTATGTCGTAATGGGACCAATATCTCTGAAGCTTAGCATGGAATGCAACTACACCACACTATAAACAGGACAGGCGCTGAACATGATTAATAATTTGAGTTTGAATCTAAATTAAATCAGCTCAATATGACTATGAAGCATGCTCCACCTCTCCATGTGGCTTTTCTCATATTAGACCAATTAGACGTTAGAGATGGAAGGTTTCTGATTAAAGCCAGATCTGATTAGACTGCTAAACGTGTCTAGTCTGTAAACACAGTCAAAACTTGTGGGAAAAGGAAGTGTCCAGCCTGAACATGTAGACCTAAAGGATGCTACTCACCCCTAACATCAAACAATAACATCTGTCATATAAAAGCTTGATATTTAGTCCCTTGCCCAACACCTCTCCTATGTCTCTGTCGCTCTCTCCCCAGCCCAAGCCCAGTACCTCTCCTCTGTCTCTCCCCAGTCTCAGCCCAGTATGTCCCCCCTACCCCAGCCCAATACCTCCTATCTGTCTCTCCCCGTCCCCAGGCCCAGGCCCAGCCCCAGCCCCAGCCCCAGTCCCAGCCCAGTGCATTCCCTATGTCCCAGTGGGAGGAGGTGGACCTGGAGGAGCAGCAGCTATAACCTCTTTCTCTCTCTCCAGGCCCAGCCTCAGCCCAGCGTGTACCCCCCTACCCCAGCTCAGTACCTCTTCTCTCTCTGTCTCTCTCTCCCCAGGCCCAGCCCCCGCCCAGCGCGTCCCCCATGCCCCAGTGGGAGGAGGTGGACCTGGAGGAGCAGCAGCTGAGGCAGAAGCTGGACGAGCTGACGGGGAACATCTCTGACCACGGCCTGACGTCTGAGGAGGACGAGCCCCGGAGACCCCCCTCTCCCAGGGGACCCCTGTCCCCCCAGAGGCCCATGTCCCCCAGAGCCAGCCCCGGCCGCAGCAGCCTAAGGCTGGGGGACAACAACAGCCCCACCAGGCTGTTCTCCCGGCCCTCCTCCAGACCCCCGTCCAGGCCGGGCATCATGATCACCCCCCCCATGGAGGACCTGTACGGACCTGTGGAGGCCCAGAGGGTACACCAGGCTCATACTGTACACATCCACATACTGTACTGGATACTGAATGCATGTACACCAGGGGAGGCTGGTGGAGGTAGACATCGTAGGACAGGCTCATCGTGTCTCACACGTGTTTGGTACCATTTCTCTATATATATACTGTATATACACACACACACACACACACACACACACACACACACTTTAAGCATCTGCCGTATTCTGGTATAGACATCAGCCTAAACAAATCTGTATGTGTATATACAGGTTTAGGTTATAAGCAGTCCTAGGCTTCTCTATTGCCCTGCGTTTCAACACTGTGCTCTGGCTTCTATGAAGCGTTTCCAACCACTCAGCCACAGTCATAAATCTCATCTCTTGAGTCGTATTGTCTATGTCTTCTTTTTCAAACAGCACATCTCCTCCAGATTCACTGTCATTGTGATGGAAGTTACAGATTATTCATGCCAGGCATTTACTGCTCAACAGTTATTACTTCTGACTTTCAAGAGAGAGAGAGAGAGGGAGGGGGAGAGGGAGAGGGAGAGGGAGAGTGAGATGGAGAGAGAGGGAAAGGGAGAGAGGGAGGGAGATGGAGAGAGAGGGGGAGAGAGAGAGAGAGGGAGAGGGAGAAGGAGATGGAGAGAGAGAGAGGGAAAGAGACAGAGAAAGAGACAGAGAGAGGTTTGATACAAACTTTAAAGTGGCACAACAAGTGACTTCTTCAGAGGAACTGGTTTCAGCTGGTTGTGATTTCGGGCCATCGAGGACACCGATGCGTGACAGAGCATCTCAAAGCTGTTCATCACCACAAAACCACGCCATAAAAGCCCAGGCCTTAAAACTAATGCCAAACGCTGTTTATTTCTCGAAGTACTTTCCGATGGATCTTCTCTAAACACACACAAGATGTTTCTGCTTCTGCACCTCTTCATAGAGTTGTTCAGGCCGAGATGTGCAGATTCGTGAGACGAGAGTTACATTACTCAACACCCAAACAACCTGTGGCCGTTTAGAACATCTAGTGGATGTCTGACTCTCAGGGCTGCCTGTCCTGAAACCCTATGGTTGGGTCTGACTCTGTGGCTACAAGCTTTACAGGGAACTAAGAATGGCAGCACGCGTGTTTGACACCGTTCCTCATTCCATTCCATGCGTTACAAGAACTTCCTCTGATGTCTACCTCCACTAGCCTCCCCTGGTTCACACAGTACACCTGGCCTAAAGCCTCTCTACACTGCAAAAAGCATAACAGGTTTATGTTGGGTCAGATACACTGCGTTGGATGAATGTATTTGGACAAATGAAGAATCATGTTTCTCTCTTATAATATGATTTGTGTTAAGTGAAGGATTTGCATTTCGCTTTGACACATGTAACAGAAACCTTCCTGGTTTTCTTCTTCTAGGCCAATCATTTCTCAGCAGGAAGTGGTTCCCTGGACCTGACCCGCCCCCTAGAGGAGGGGTGTAGGCCGCGTTACCGTGGCGCCACGACCTGTGAGCTGTTTGAGCTGGAGGGCAAGGTGGCACAGGCCGTGTCCAACGTCCAGAGCACCCAGAGCCAGGTAGAGTAGGAGTCTAGACACGTAGACACAGAGTTAGGTAGAGTAGGAGTCTAGACACATAGACACAGAGTTAGGTAGGTAGAGTAAGCCTCATTCTCAGTACATCTGACCCCCCCCTCCTTCCCCCCTCCTTTTCCCTTCTCCCTCCCTCCCTCCCCTCTCTCCCCCCCCCCCTTCCAGGTGTCAGACATAGAGAACAGGATCGCTGCACTGAGTGCTGCTGGGATGTCTGTTGATGGATCCAGGAGAAAGGTGGGGGGGCGGGGCCGGCGTGCCAGTCAACCAATCACACCAGTCATATTTGAGCTATTATACAGTGTATGCTGTAGTCAAAGCAGTTGATAGTGATGCATTGTGAAGACATCACAATGGCAGGTTAAAGGTTGAAACATTTCTTCAGATAAAATTGAATCAGACAGCTGTTTACCTTGATGTGGCTCCAGCATCGTCATAACAATATTCTCTTCTCTTCTTCTCTTCCTCTCATCCCTCTCTTCTTGTCTCTTTCAGTCAACGATCTCGGTCCAGACCCGGAGAATGTCCCAGGAATTTCCCACGAGTAAGAACAGATCAGACACTGCTGCTCTCCTATACAGACTCCCACGGGCTTCCTAACTAACACATCTTAACCTTGTTACACTCAGGACCTGGTGTTTTACAATCTGCCCTTAGTTAACATGGAACATTCTGTGGTTGGGTTCGATGTTCTCTGTGGGATGTACCATTCTGTACTAGGGGAGGGGGGTTGCTGGCAACACTTGTTTCATTTTCAAGATCCCTCAATAGTGATGATAGTAGTGATAACATGAGAATATGTTCTCAGTCAACCTACCTGGTAAAATAAGGTGTAAATATATAAATAAAAAAATCATAGTACTTATACAGTAAACATATTTAGTAACTGAGGAGTCATCCGATGGTATAGTACCCCAGAACCACCCCAGACTGTTAGTGTTGTAGCTGTGTATAGACATGTTTACACTGAGCCAGAGAGCTGTTTATGGCTGATCAGCTATGTACACACAGCACAGTGTATGTTCCAGACACACCTGGGCAGAAAATACATTTGAAACGGTTTTAAATATTTGAAAAACTTGCGGTGTGCTTGATTAAGCTAGCCTTGCATGCTGCGTCCGCCCTTCTGAGACTATTCCAGGACTATAGTTCTATTGTGCCTGGACAAGGAAATCAAGCACACCATGTTTTTCCAATATATCAAACATTCAGACATGCATTTTGTCCAGGTTTGGTTCCAGACCAGTTGGAGGTTGTAGTCGTGTCTGTCCCAGACCCACCAGAGGTCCTGTCTGTCCCAGACCCACCAGAGGTCCTGTCTGTCCCAGACCCACCAAAGGTCCGGTCTGCTGCGGGCCAAGCGGAGGTGTTCTTGAGGAACTCTCTCTACAGGGGCTCTCTGACCCAGAGGAACCCAGTGGCGAAGCCCAAGCGCAGGGCAGCCTGTGCGGTACGACCCCCTGCTACCCTGGTCTGCCCTGGTGGAGGGTTGGTGTGGTCAGACTGGTCTGCCCTGGTGGAGAGGTTTATGTGTGGTCAGACTGGTCTGCCCTGGTGGAGGGTTGGTGTGGTCAGACTGGTCTGCCCTGGTGGAGAGGTTTATGTGTGGTCAGACTGGTCTGCCCTGGTGGAGGGTTGGTGTGGTCAGACTGGGTCCGCCCTGGCTTTGGCATGTGGTTGCACTGTCAGGGGTTGTTGGTGGTGGTGGTTGACTTGTGGTTCATTGGTGATGGTTTCTGGTTGACTTGTGGTTCATTGGTGATGGTTTCTGGTTGACTTGTGGTTAATTGGTGGTGGTTTCTGGTTGCTCTGTGTGGTGGTTGGGCCTCTCTGTTAAAGGGACTCTCCTCTCTTTCCGTTGGGTCATTTCACTGGAATCTAAACAAAAAAAAAAACATGTGTCTGTTTGTGGCTCCTTGGTGTCATACTTCATTGGTCCCATCTCTCCAAACTTGGAAGAGGGTGTCGGGGCGGGAATCATTACAGCTGAACCCTTGTTCACTTGGCCTCTTAATTGGTTGCACATGTAAACACTGTGACACCAACGACAGCGTCCTGTTTATGCTATAGGGGTTGATACAACTTCCTGTCCTATAGAGCATGGTGGACATGACACACTCTGGACAGTGTACAAAGGGACAAGGACAGAGGAGCGATCGAGAGAGAGCGAGAGGGGAATGAGGAAAGAGGAGAGCGAGGGAGAGAAAGAGAGAGAGAGAGAGAGAGAGAGAGAGAGACAGAGATAGTTGTTTATGGTGCTGTCTAATGTCAGAATGTGTTTCTTATTCCTGGGGATTTGAACCACATGTGGTTACGCCACGCGGCCATGTGCACTGGCGACATCAGCAGGGGAGGGTGGCTGTGTGACAGGGGAGGCTGGTGGAGGGTAGCAGAGGAGGCTGGTGGAGGTTAGCAGTGTGAGGGAACACTGTTAGATTACACTGGCCAGGGGGTCGACCCAAACCAGGCATTACACACTACAGGGCCAACCCGAATCGTACGGTGGCTCGGATGTAAAGTACTCCTTTCACATTGTCCTTCCCCACCGACTGTAAATGACATTGCCTCAGTTGAGTCACCAGCGTGACATGTGACTTATGGCCCCAGCCTTACTGTTTCAGATGGCTTCACCTCTGAGCACCATTCACAGAGTCCTGACAGATGGGTTGGGTCAGCTGATCTAGCTTTGCCTGGAAGGTCTGAACACGTTTAGGACTTTATCATAACTGTCATTCTCTCTGTCCTAATGCGTCTCAATGGCCCTTTCTACTCTCATAGTATTTTTAATTATTATATTCATCCAATGAAGTTAATACCCCCCCCCCCCCCCCTCTCTCTCTCAATAAGAGATTCTTTTGTAATTTATTTTGGTCACAGAGCAGCTCATCATTGCCCTACTCACCGCCCCCCCCTCTCTCTGTCTCTCTCTCTCTCTCTCTCTCACTTTTTCTCTCTTTATCTCTCTCTCTCTCTCTCTCTCGCTCTCTCTCAATATCTCTGTTCCTCTTTCTCTCTGTCTCTCTCTCTCGCTCTCTCCTCCCCTTCTCTCTCTTTCAATCTCTCACTCTCTCTCCCCTCCCTCTCCCCCTCCCTCTCTCTCCCTCCCTCCCTCCCTCCCTCCCTTTCTCTCGCCCTCTCTCCCTCCCTCCAACAGAAACCAGTAATGGCACAGGGTCCATGAGGAGGAAGTTGAGCATCGTGTGACAGAAGACCATTTTGATCTCAATACCCCCTGGCTGAGCCAAGACCTGCTGGAGCAGGAGAGGAGGAGGAGGAGGAGGAGGAGGAGGAGGAGGTGGAGGAGGAGTGGAGGGGAGAGGAGGAGGAGTGGAGGAGTAGGAGAGGAGAAGGAGGAGGAGGAGGAGTGGAGGGGAGGGGAGAGGAGGAATGGAAGAGGAGTAGGAGAGGAGGAGGAGAGGAGAAGGAGGAGGAGGAGTGGAGGGCAGGAGGAGGAGTAATGTGTAAAATGTTATTTAGCCATCATGTTTAGATATTGTAATACTTTTTTAACTGAAAAGCTGGTAAGATATGTTTGTCTTAATATTCTTATATGAATTATATACATAATTGAGACAAATAAGAACGGTAACAAAATTATAGACTTAATAGAAATTATATACAGTAGACTGACTGCATGTTAGAATTGTGTTGTAGGGAGCGTTTGAGACTCAAGTTGTAGAGCAATTTGAGAGAAGTTTTTTTTTTAAAATGTATTTCAAAAAGTGCCTCAAGCCATCAGAGATGGAACTGTCTCGGCCTTCTCCTGGGATCCACCAACAACCAATCAGATGCCTGAGGTCAATCAATAATCCATTCCAGAAGCGTGACAGGATGTCCACTCGGGTCTGCAGTGTAAACGTGTCTTCAGTAAACATCATCCACCAGAACGTTTGAGACTGAGGTGTGGCAGTGTATGAACCAGACTTGAAGTAGATAGTGAGTTGGTGTATCAGATTTACATTTTGGGCATACACACGCACACACATGTGCACCCACACACACACAGGCACGCACACACACCAACACTCACACACAAACACACACATGCGTGCATACACACACACACACACACACACAGGCACGCACACACACAGAAACGCACACACACCGACACTCACACACACACACATACACACACTGACACTCACAGACACACATACACACACACAGACACTCACACACAGACACACATGTGCGTGCATACACACACACACACACACTCGTACACACACACACACACACACACACACACACTGACACTCACAGACACACACAGACACTAACACACACACACACACACACACATACACATACACACACATACACATACACAGGCAAGAGCTATACTTGTATTGTATTCTGCTACATTAATTTATTCATTGGCAAAATAGAGTTGTGTGTTTTGCTCCTTAATTGCTCTGTATATTTGAGTCATCCAAATTCATGAATTTTAATGCACTTTAATCTCCTGCATGATGTTTTTTGATTAATTAATATATGTAAGCATAGCTCTGTTTTCAATTGTACTATACTGCAAACTCAATTAACTATTTTGAAGCCTTTGCGTCATTTGCATTTGTTCATCCAGTAACACCACGCGTCATCTTATCTCACGCTGATTAAAATGAAAACAACCAACCTAAACATTTCCTGTCATTTGTTTGTGTTCTTATCGGGGCTTCCGAGAACTCCCAGGGCTACGATTCACTTTAACTAGAACTCCTTTTAGAGCTGTGTGTGTGTGTGTGCGTGTGTGTGTGTGTGTGTGTGTGTGTGTGTGTGTGTGTGTGTGTGTGTGTGTGTGTGTGTGTGTGTGCGCGCGTGCGCGTGTGTGTGTGGTCCTACCTCACCAGATTTGCGCCATGGACATGGTGATTTATTTCCAGACAATTGGGAGATTCATATCTAGATTCCTTCAGCATGACGACAACAGGAGCCTGGTAGCTGTGGACGGGGAGCCTCAGTGTACACCTCCCCAAGGTCTTTACATGAATAGACCATCTCCTTCCCTCTCCTCCTCTCTCTTCCCTCTCTCCTTCCCTCTCCTCCTCTCTCTTCCCTCTCTCCTTCCCTCTCCTCCTCTCTCTTCCCTCTCTCCTTCCCTCTCCTCCTCTCTCTTGCCTCTCTCCTTCCCTCTCCTCCTCTCTCTTCCCTCTCCTCCCCTCTTTTCCCTCTCTCTTCCCTCTCTCTTCCCTCTCTCTTCCCTCTCTCTTCCCTCTCTCCTTCCCTCTCCCTCGCTCTGTGCCATCCAGTGGTCCATTGATACCACACATTCATTGATACCACACATTCATTGATACCACACATTGATACCACACATTCATTGATACCACACATTGATATCACACATTCATTGATACCACACATTGATACCACACATTCATTGATACCACACATTGATATCACACATTCATTGATACCACACATTCATTGATACCACACATTGATACCACACATTCATTGATACCACACATTCATTGATACCACACATTGATACCACACATTAATTGATACCACACATTGATATCACACATTAACTGATACCACACATTAATTGATACCACACATGAATTAATACCATTAATACCATTAATACCATTAATACCACACATTAATTAATACCACACATTATTGACTCTCCTCCACCCCTGTTGGTTATCAAATATCCCATCCTCTACATATCCCTCATCTTCTCTCCCTTCCCTCTTCTTCTTCCTCCTCCTCCTCTTCCTCCTCTGTAGATGAATAGATGATGTTGACTGTTAACATAGAGCTGAGACCCCCCCCCGCCCCAGGTCTTGATGGTGTCTGGTCAGTCTCCTTCATCTCCTACATCAGGTGGCTGTGTGGATGAGAGAGGAGGGGAGCACATTCAGGAGTGTGCGTATATGTAGTGTGTGTGTGTGTGTGTGTGTGGGGGGGGGGGGGTGTATGGAGTTTTAGATGACGTGGGAGCGAGTTTTAGATGATGTGTGTGTGTGTGTGTATATGGAGTTTTAGATGTTTTTTTACTGATGTGTGTGTGTGTGTGTGTGTGTGTGTGTGTGCGTGCGTGCGTGCATGTGTGTGTGTGACATCAGCACCCCTCCTGATGGGATATAAACAGCAGGTCCTCTGCAGGTCTCTCTATATGACTCTCTACTTGACAGACAGACATTCCTGGACAGAGACACCTCCTCGACAGACAGACAGACACCCACCTCCTCAACAACTCCATCCACCTCAGAGGAGAAGCAGGGAAGCGTCCGTAGACTCTCCCACTCCTGAAGCATCTCTCTGGCTGCTGGTCTACCGTCTACAGCCTCAACCTGAGGTACTGCTGGAGCACAGAGGCAGGCAGGTGGTGTCTGTCCCTCCCTCCCTCCATCCATCCCTCCATCCCTCCTACTGCACCTGAGGGTTACGGAACCCAGAGGATTCTTGACTCTTCTCTACACTGAGTAAGTCTCTCCTCTTCCTCTACACCTCCATTCCTCTGTTCTTCTACACCTCCATTCCTCTCATCTTCTCCTTCTCCTCCCCTTGTCTTTAATCAGAGGGTTTTTGAGAGTAAAGAATACATAGATAGATAGATCGATGGATCGATAGATTGATTAGAGGGAGAGAGGAGGGAGAGAATGTGATGTTCACATAATGGTTTCAGTGTTTCCAGACTGAATTGATTTGTAATTTCAGTTTGAGTTTTACTAGTCTCTTCCCACGATCGATGCCATCTGTCAAACGTCACGTATCTGAGATGCTCGGGGAGAAACAACATCTGTTGAGATTTGCTAAGAGTTTGGTATTCTGTTGTATTCAGAGTCTGATATTCAGGTATGACACATGTGTCTCTCATATCACCAGTTCTTAGAGAGAAAGAGAGAGAGAGAGAGAGAGAGAGAGAGAAGAGAGAGGGAGAGGGGGGGAAGAGAGAGGGAGAGAGAAAGAGAGGGGAGAAGAGAGAGAGAGAGAGAGAGAGAGAGAGAGAGAGAGATAATATCAGCAGTTCTTTGACAACCATCTATTGATTCACTCTAGTGTGTTGGCTCCGGTGGTCTATGGATGTGTATTGTCGTTTGTATGATTTTAGTCTTCATATAGCCTTTTAGCCAACCAGCAGAGATCAGAAACTCATGTGTGTTTCTCCAGGTTGACCTTTGCCCCCTGACTGACCTGCGTGTTGTCACTTCCTGCCCGGGGGTCATGAGGGTGTGTGCCATGCTGTGTGCCCTCTGGTTGCTGTTGGCACAGACATTGGCTAAGACACAGCTGGGGCACCCACAACGCTCCATGGAGACCAGAAGTACGTGTGTGTGTGTGTGTGTGTGTGTGTGTGTGTGTGTCTGTGTCTGTGTCTGTGTCTGTGTGTGTGTGTGTGTGTGTGTGTGTGTGTGTGTGTGTGTGTGTGTGTGTGTGTGTGTGTGTGTGTGTCCTCACGGTCCTCTCCTCTGTCCCTCAGATCCAGACATCGACGCGTCCTGGTACACTGGGCGGGGCATCCGGCCGGTCGGGCGGTTTGGTCGCCGAGCAACCGGGAGAAACCGGAGACTCGACTTCACCACACGCACACACGTGTGTAGTCCTGTTGCCACCGGCAACGAAGACTGGCTCGCGGACTGATGACATCATCCTACATGTTGACTCTTTCATTTCCTGTTTTGTCTCTTTGTTTCTTTCACTGTTGTTTTAGTTTATATGTTGAGAGGAGATTTTGTTGTTTTTGTTTACATGCTGAGAGGAGATGTTGTTGATTAAAGACATGTAGATAGACACCCGGCTCAGCTGGTTTTTATTGATAAATGTTGGAGCCTTTATTCAACCACCTCTCATCGTATTGAATAGAACTTCAGTTAACAGTCCACTGTTAGCCTAGCGTTATGACATTGCCCATATTTACACCAAATGGGGGCGGCAGGTGGCCTAGAGGTTAGAGAGGCCAGCCAGCAATCGGGAGGTTGCTGGTTTGATCCTCACCCTAGGAGGGAGCCGAATGTGAGCTGGTAACTGGAAGGTTACTGGCATCATATCTAAGGCTCCTACCACTGCTGTTGTGCCCTTGAGCAAGGCACTTAACCCCTAACTGCTCCAGCAGTGCTGAATATGGCTGCCCTGTGCCCAGAGCCCAGAGCTCTGTTCTCCCTTGGGGGTGTGGTGTGTGCAGTGTGTGTGTTGTCTCGGGAGGGGTGTGCGCGTGTCAAATTCCTACAATTGATGAGAATTGATTGCATAGCCAAATAAAGAGTCTTCTTCTTCTTCAAATAAACAAAACTAGTTAAAGATTGTAATTATTTTTGTGCCTTCCGAGCGTCCGTCTAATCAGATTCAGCCTTGAGCTGGAAGCTCACTTATTGTAGATGAGTTTTTCTCATTTTCTCTCAAGTGCTGTACACACACACACACACACACGCAAGTGCACGCACGTACATGCAGCACATGCACACATACATAGCACATGCACACATATGCACGCTCACACACGCACACACACACACATGCATGCACACAGATGCACACACACACACACACACACACACACACACACAGGCAAAGCCATCCCTCTAGCCCTTCTGAAGCATGCCCCCCCGCCCCCCTCTGCTCCTCAGCCAATCCCTCCATCATGTTTCTAATCAGAGAGAGATTGCATGCAGGGCTTCTCTTGGAGGACAGCCCTGGCACACCGTAGGGTGAGCGTACGGCCGGGTGTGTAGAGAAGACAGGAAGCAGAATGAAAGAATAAACACTGGGGAAATGTAGTCCCACAATGATGGAAAGTCATTGAACAGCAGGGGGGAGAGGGGCTTGCATCAGAGAATAGAGTAGGCCAGAGAAGCTTAACTAGTAACAGTCTGACACACACACATATACTGTACACACACACGCGCACACACACACACACACACACACACATACACACACATACACACACACACACACACACACATACACACACACACACACACACACACACACACACACACACACACACACACACACACACACACTGGGAGTTCAACTGATACAGAGTGCCAGAGCAGCTGTATCTGTGATTCAACACAGCTCAACTCTGCCATTGTGCTGATGATGGCGTTGGCTCAGTGGGTAGAGCATGGCGCAACAGCTCTGAGGTGGGTCTGATTCCCGCTGGGACCACATATCCATGAAGAAGAAATGCATTCACTGACTTTACTGTAAGTTGCTTTAGATGAGAGCATCTGCTGAATGGTTTATAGTATATTACCAACATAGATGGAGAGTTGCTACTTTATTGTCCGACGAAACATAAATGCTGTTAAAAACATGGGGTTACACACATCCATACACGTTACACACACACATACAAACACAACAGGTATGCTCACAGAAGGCTGACAGCATGAAGAGCAGGGGAGTGGAGGGCGGGGGGGGGGGGGGGGGGGGGGGATAAAGTGTTCTACACAGGTAGAGGAGGCTGGTGGAGGTAGAAATCGGAGGACAGGCTCATTGTAATGCATGGGCCGGAGTAAGGAATGAACACACATGTTTGATACCATTCTTCAATCCATTCCATGCATTACAATGATTTCTGCCTTCACCAGCCTCCCCTGGTACAAATACACCACATACACAATCATCATGGTAGGTCTATTGCCAAGCACTTAGCATGCATGTATATGTATTGTTACATGTTGTGGCTGAAGAGACAGCTGACATTGATACACATCAGTTTTGGCACACATTCATGTTGGCTTTCCCTGGTCAAAGCAACTGACAGGCAGGCGGTCGTCACAAGCATTAATTAAAATTATATTTTCTCTTTCTCTCTCTCTCTCTCTCTCTCTCTCTCTCTCTCTCTCTATCTCTCTCTCCCTCTCGCTCTCTCTCTGTCTTTCCCTTTCCCTCCCTCTCTCTCTCTGTCCCTCTCTCTCTGACACACACACACAAACACACACACACACACACACACACA
>NC_139666.1:5757230-5819730 GCF_951799395.1 Argentina silus
TTAACTTTTAGTCAACTTGCGCGATAATCAGGTCGTGAGTCAACGACAGTATTCCTTGAAGAAGCGTCCGAGTCACACGTGTAAGGACGAGTTCAAATTGAGAGCGACATTTGTGACAAAGTTGCGGTTTATTGCTCGGAGAGAAACAACACAGGAAACGGTCTGAGGTCGGATGTATCACAATGACCCACGCTGCGCGCACGGCACGGTAGCCTAACGGACGTTTACCCACTCGGTGTGTAGTTTAACAAGCTGCTACATGCATCACAAGTTCCTCCGAACATTGTGACGGTAGTAGCAGCCTATTTTGTTTTCGAGTTTTGCGCTTTTGAGTTTTGTTTTTCTACATTAGTCAGATTGGGTCGGTAACGAATAACCGGACAACAGCCGAACCGTCAAGACATGGGGACCCAGGGTACCGGACGGAAGAGAAACCCCAATAAGGAGCGGTCGAACGCGGAGGACGATGCTCTGAACCTCATAGCCAGAGAGGTACAGTATATCATAATGACAGCTCCCTCACGGAAGAGCTTCTGTCTCAACGGCCCCACTGAACAGGCTGCGGGGGAAATATTCTTCTCACGGTTAGAATGTCTGCAGGCGATTAGCCAACAGTCGAACCCGTGGCCACCTGTCAGTCATAGTATTTCATCCCACACCGTCCCCTCCCCTTTCGGCCACCTAGCTGATATATGGCATTACCTAGGGTTAGCTATAGCTAGTTACATATGGAATATGCACAAGCTAGCTACTGTATATACGAGGTTTTACGCACACTTTGACGCGCAAAAGGCACGAGGAAGTAGTAAAGGAATATTGCGCCTTGTTGTATTGGTTTATCTTTGAGTGTAATGCGCCTTTATACGTTCGTAACGTCACCTGCATTTAAAGGTGATGTAGTCAGTGACATCACCTCGGAAGGGCAGGAACAAGTCCTTATCAATGATAGATTCACATGGTGGGTAGCTTTGACCTGGGAGTCCAACCACACACTGGCTATTTATTTATGAGGCTACTTGTTCACACTTGTGTTTCCCTCTGTAGGTAGCAGGGGAGGCTAGTGGAGGTAGAAATCGGAGGACGGGCCTATTGTAATGCATGGAATGGTTTGAAACACCATTTCTCAGTCCATTCCATGTATTACAGTGAGCTCGTCCTCCGATTTCTTCATCCACCAGCCTCCCCTGTGTGCAGACGAAGACCTATCAAAGATCAATCTGGGATCTATTAAGTTGCGCTTACTGTACAAAACAAACTATTATTCCACACTGCACAGTCAAACATTAGTCAGATGTATAAAAACACTGGCAATCGCTGAGTGTCATGTGCACAGGTGTGTCTGATAAGATCAGCTGTCCTATTTCTAGTCTGTTGATTAACAATTAAAGTGTAATGAGAAGTTGTTGCTACATGTGCTAACCTGCTAGAACCCCCCCTCTAGATCCTGGCAGTACTGGCATGCGGTCACAGGCGGTTGGTCCTTCTAACAGGTGCTTATCATGCTAGTCATGTTGTGACTGGCCCACTCACCTCTCACATCTCAGGGGGACCAGCCCACCCACCTGCCATTCCAACGTCTTTCAGTTGCACCACACCTCTCAGCAACTGTGTCCTGATGTCCTAAACGCTACTCGCGATTCCAGGGGAGGCTGGTGGAGGTAGAAATCAGAGGACCAGCTCATTGTAATGCATGGGATAGAAGTGTGCCTCGGCCCCGGGGTAGCTATGTGAGTGGTGAGGAGAGGTGTGAGGTGACTATGAGAAAACACTGCTGCTGCCACATCCAGAGGAGGCCTGGCCTAAATACTCAGTGTAGAGCTTCCTCTCAGTATTGTAGTCTGTGTTTGAAGTACATAGTGGTCCTCTGTGGCTCAGTTGGTAGACCATGGCACCAACAACGCTTAGGTTGTGGGTTTGTTTCCCGCTGGGACCATATATACTGAAAAATGTACGCACTCACTGTAATGTAAGTTGCTTTGGATAAAAGCGTCAGCTAAATGGGATATATACATAGCCTACCCTAATCACACTACTGAGCTGAGCTGAGCTGAACTATGTGAAAAGCTGTACGATGTCAAAAGAAGAAGTCGTAGCCCGTACAGTATGGCTGGGGCCGGCCCTGTATTGTTTAAAAGCCTTTAACTACAGCAGAGTAGGAAGGTGGCAGCTGAATGGGAGGAAGCTGGCTCTGTGCTGCTGCTGCTAACCAAGGCAGGAAGTTGCATCAAATTTGCATCACACTCATTTCACTCCAGTAGAGGCTGGTGGAGGTAGAACTCGGAGGACGGGCCTCGTTGTAATGCATGGAACGGAACGAGGAATGATATCAAACACGGGTGTTTGGTTTGATACCATTCCCTGTTCCGTTCCCTGCATTACAACGAGGCCCGTCCTCCTATTTCTACCTCCACTAGCCTCCCCTGTTTCTCTCCTGTCACCCCTCTCGACCTCTACTTTGACTTCCACCGTGACTCAGGCGTTGTCTCCAGTGACTGCCGCCTCATGCCCAGTCAGCAGCAGTTGTGTGTGCAAATGTTATTAATCTGTGCTATCTAGCTTACAGGCTGCTATTGGCCGTACACAGGGCTGTTTGTCTGCCCTGACACATTCCCCAGGCAGCTGGTGACCGTTGGTCGTTGTTGTCGGCCATTAGAGGGGGCAGAGCCTGCTGTGATGGCCGGGGATGTGGCCTGGCAAAGACTGCTTCAGAGTTTTAGCTGCTGACCAATATTTTATATTTACAAAGAGAGACATTGAGAGAGAGAGAGAGAGACACACACGCACACATAGACACACACAGAGTGAGAGAGACAGACAGACGGACAGCACCTATAACCCCAGGAGAGAGAGAGATCTGTACCTTTAAGGCCAGGCTGATTGCGCCCCACACTGGCAGCCCTCTGACAGGATGGTATGTCAGCTCTGCAACAAGGGCTTTAAAAATAGACCTGGCCTAACATCAGCTGTTCCTGCACTGCACCCCCCAGTGTCTGCCCCAGCCCCAGCACTGAACCCACCAGCTCTGCCCCAGCCCCCCAGCTCCAGCCCTAGCCCCCCAGCCCCAGCCCTAGTCTCAGGGTTCAGATTGGGTCTGTGGTGGAGGGGGTGTGATGGAGGATCATGTGGGTAACTAACTGCTCCACCTGGTAACAGCTAACAGCTAGTCCGTGGAGAACTTAAAAGCTAATGGCTTTCTGTAATGGAGCCTGTAGTGCCGCAGGCAGATTAGGCTCCGTTGGCTGGAGCTGTTGAGGTGTGTGTGTGTGTGTGTGTGTGTGGGGGGGGGAACTTAGTCTTTGTGTTGTGTGTTGTTTAGGGCAGTGTGGGGCTGAGGGAGAGTTGCTATCCCTAAGTTACTCAGCAGTATAGAGCAGGCAGAGTGTTTGTGTGTGTGTGTGTGTGGGGGGGGGGGGGGGGGGGGGGGAGAGACTCAGACCACACAGTAGCAAGGAATGTTCTGGCAAAGGAAGGAATCCTCAGTCGTATTTCTGGACGTTTCAACAATGTTTTCTTTCCAATGTCAAACATTTCAATATCGTATTTTATACAAGGTCTCTCTGCAGGTCTTTCTATGACTCTCTAGGCTACAAATACTAAATCATTTCACAAGTCCGAAATGGATTTCATTCAACCAGAAGTACACTTGTTAGGTTAGGCTAACTACTATAGTACGGCACACAGGTGGCTGGTGGAGGTAGAAATCGGAGGACTGGCTCATTGTAATACTGCCTCCCTTGATGGCATACTATTAGGACACCAATAGCCTGATCAGGTCTTTGGCCCTGTACACTAAAGGGTGTGACAGTGAGACCAACCAACCAACCAACCACTCTGTAGCAGAAGAACTGTCCCCCACACAGACCCGGCCTGCTAACAACATGGGCCAGTGTTGATGGTCAGGGGTGTGTGTGTTAGTGAGGGATGCGTGTGTGTGTGTGTGTGTGTGTGTGTCAGTGAGGGATGTGTGTGTGTGTGTGTTAGTGAGGGATGTGTGTGTTACAGAGACATGTGTCAGTGTTGATGGTCAGGGATGTGTGTGTTGGTCAGGGATGTGTGTGTTCCAGTGTTGAGATTAAGGGATGTGTGTGTTACAGAGACATGTGCTCTAACTCAATATTGGCGTTAGTGGATTAACAGGGATGTAGAGGTATTAACAACATAGGTTCGATAAACACAATCAGGGATTAACACACCACAGGGACCAGAGGTGTAACAGGGATTACTGGAGGTGTGTGTGTGTCTGTGTGTGTCTGTATGTGCATGCATGTGTGTGTGTGTGTGTATGTGTCTGTGTATAGGGTCAGGTCTAATACCTGGGATAGGAGATGCAAGCCTGCTGCCTTTGTGGAGAAGGTACAGATAGATAGATATGTATTGGTGCTGCCTCGCCCGTGTGGTGTTGGATGTCGACTGCTGTGGTAACGAAGACTGGAACGCAGCCTGAGGGAAATGTGGTTCGCTAGAATGTTGACAATGATGTGTCATTGTGCCAGCACGTGTGTGTGTGTGTGTGTGTGTGTGTGTGTGTGTGTTCTAGTGAAGTCCAGTACCTATGTGTGCTACAGAGAGTGTTCTAGTCAGTGTCTAGCACCTGTGTGTGTGTGTGTGTATACACGCTACATAGTGTTTAAATAAGGGTCTCAGATTCTAAGGGAGGTCTGTACTGTGTGCACCCCCAAGCCGTAGAAGACAGTGAAACCTCTCTAGCTGGTTAACAGAGTTTCAGTCTGGAGCCTGAAGATGAAAATGTCCTAAATGAGAGTTTTTGGTAAAAAGCTAAATTTAGTTCCTTCGCGACCTCTTTCCATTATTCTGAAGGTGTCCTACATACAAACTGTACATACTGCGTTAGAGTTTCAGACCAGAGAGTGTTTGGTACAGAGGCTGAGAACAAAGCCCTGTTAGATTCCTTTTAAAACGCCTTGTTGATGCCCAGGCTTGAGCTCACTGGGCTAATGGTCTTGCAGTGCCAGGTTTGAACCCACGTCGTTCACTCAAGCACTCTTTGCCCTGTTGATGTGTTCTTTTACAGGACAAACTGGGATTCCTTATGGCAAGATTGACCGTTCATCACTGCTAATGAGAACCGCAGACAGACTTAAACGTAAACAAAGAGCATCGTCTTGCCAGGGCAACAGGGTTTCTGTTGTCCGAGTGTGTGTTGTCCGAGTGTGTGTTGTCCGAGTGTGTGTTGTCCGAGTGTGGTCAGGGAGACAGTGTAAGCTGGAGATTAAGTTGCCAGGTTGGGGTTAGGCTAGGTGACAGGCTGAGAGGCAGGAGAGCATTGAAGAGAATCAACTGTTTAGAGAGGATTAGTCTGGAAGTCTACAGCTAGGGGGGGCACCCCACCCTCCCCTTTAATCTGGGGACAAGAAACACACATACACACACACACACACACACACACACACGTTGTCCAAATCAGTATCTCACCCACAGAGATGAATTGACACAGACAAACTCAGACACACACACAGATACACACACACACACACACACACACACACACACACACACACATACACATACACAAGCACTATGCATGTAGGCCATACAACTCTTATAACTTGATTAAAAACTCGTAACTCTCGTCTTTAAGATGGAACAATGTGCTGTCCATGCATCCCTTTTACCTCCGCATGGAGCTGACCCAATTTTACTCACAAGTGTGTTTAGCGTTTATGATTCCATTCAGTGTAGCCAAGAATGCACACTGTAGAAGCAGACTGATACTTTGCTACACACACACACACACACACACACACAATGTACACATTAACACTCACTTAAATTTCCTCATATTTCTTTCTATGTTTATACACAGATAAGTGGTCTCTGTTAGCCTAGCCAGTTACCTAGCCTATACCCCAAACTAGCATAGTTAGCATGGCCTATACACTAGACTAATGTAGTTAGCCTAGCCAGTTAGTATAGCCTATACACTAAAGTAGTTAGCAAAGTTAGCATACTCATACACTAGACTAATGTAGTTAGCCTAGCCAGTTAGCATAGCCTGCTCTGCCCCCTGACAACAAGGGAAGGCTCCATAAAAGGAAGTGGAGGCTCTGTGCGGTGACTTCCTGTCAGTGACATCACACACGGGGCCCGTAGCGGAGATTGTTATCACAAACTCCTTCCTGTTTATTCTCTTCTGCTGGGTGCCTTCCAAACCCAGGGAGGCCTGCTGATTGGCCAAGTGGGTTTCACAGGATGACGCTTGATTGGTTGATATGAAGGGGTGCCCTCTGCACTGCAGTGCTATAAGAGAGGGGAGGGGAGGGGGGTAGAAATCACACGGGTTTGATACCATTCCTCATTCTGTTCCATGCATTACAATGAGCCCATCTTCCGATGTGTACTGTCCCTCCACCAGCCTCCCCTCGTATAGAGTTAGAGGTAAATGTGTTGCGTCAGTCCTTGCCCCTCTGGCAGTGGTGTGTCCACCTCCTCTTACTGCAAGATAAGGCATGTGAAGCATTGCAACATTGCTGCACACACAATACCTGGTTGCTATCCAACCCAACAAATGGGGTTTCTAGGCCTATTTTTAGGAGTATTCACATAATCAAGCCCAGTGGCTTTGTGAAAACAGTTATGGTAAAGTGTTGATTGATTACAAAGTTGAGCTGACCTGAAAAGCACATACTAGGAGTGGTTGTGGGTGTGGTCTCTGGTTGTTGTGTTGAACATCTCTGGTTGTTGAAATGTTAAGGATTAACATTTATATCGAGCTCTGCCAAGAGGAGAAGAGAGGAGAGCTTCATGACTTGGTAACTGAATGTTCAAGGTCACTTTGTCGGTTGCCTCGGTGATAAGCCCATTTGCTGACGAATGGAATGCATTTCCTCCTGGCCTCATTTAGTGATTTGATTGGTCTAAATGAGCATACTCTGTCACGCTGCTCCAAGGCTGTTGAGGAGAGACACTTAAGAAGAAAGCATAAGGTGTGTGTGTGTGTTTGTCTGTGCGCGTCTCCTCAGTGATAAGAACCTAACACACACACTGTCCCCTTTCAGATTCCTTCCCCTTTACCCAGCCTCCTGTTTGTCACTGTGGCACTAACAACCACTCTTGACGTACTTCCTGCCCCGACTGACTCAGTGCTGAGGGAGCGTTGCAACAACAAACTGCTGCTGCTTTGAATGTGCTCTGGGAACATTATTTTGTGTGTCTTTACTAGATCTATCGTTGACATGTAGAGCTATTCGCACTAGAGCTTTAAACAGGCCTGAAAATTCAAGTTTGACCCGACCCCAGGCCTGTTGAATTGAAACCTCTAATTTGCACCCAAGTTTATATGGGTTGGATTAGGTTTCAAGGCTCATATTCTGCTTCTGTCTCTCCTCCCCCATCTCAGACCAAAGCCAGTTCCTAGTCTCTCCTCCCTCCTCCCTGCTCTCAGAGTAGAACCAGTTCCAAGTTCTCCACAGGGACAGCGGGAGGGGGCTTTTACTCTTCAGAACCAACTGAAAACATCTGGACAACCTTAGAGGAGCTATATTTAGCTCCAGCGATGCCCGTCTACGTCATAGTCCTTTAACAGTCTCACCACAGCAGCTGTCCACCAGAGACCCACATGCCAGCTCCAGGTTTCTTATGTTAGTGATATGTTAGGTCCACATGAAAGCTCTTTTATGTGGAAGTGAATGTGTTGTTATAGCAGAGTGGGACAGGTGTGGTTAGCTTGTAGGCATGCTTGGATGCCAGAGAACACTTAATGAAGTTGTTCCATTCAACCTCGTCAAAGAAGGCTTTCATTCCCTTCTCTAGCCTCAGGTTCTGGATGTTGTAGGCTGATGCTCTGCTCTGCTCTACCCCCCTCTCTGTCTTTAACGGAAGCCTGGAGAACATATTATTTATCTTACCCCTGGTGCCCACACACACACACACACACACACAAACACACAAATTGTGTGTGTTTGTGGTAAGACTGTCAGTGAAGGCCGGGGGAAAGCTGTCAATAAAGTGTTTCCTTCTCATTTCCTGCGGTAGGGTAGTAACTAGTGTAAAGACAATATATTTCATACAAAAGATATGTTACACATATTTAGAATGATGATATACCTAAGAGCTTTCATGTTTGATATTTACAAAGCTATGAGTTACTACCCCCATGACAAACTACATTCTATGTTGTCAAACGACATTCTTGGTGTTCAGGGACTCGTCCTTTGGGTTACTGTGTGGGTACTGTGCTGCTCCTGCCTGGTGTTTTTCTCCCTACACAGACAGGCAGACGTTTTCTACACAGACAGGAATATTCTGGTCTTGGAAACAAGGAACTGTTTTACCCATCTAACACTGTTCTTCCCATGGCTGGGTGTGTCTCTGCTCAGTCAGGCTCTCATAATCAGCCAGTCTCTCATAACCAGCTCTGCTTGAATCCCAGCCTGACTCACAGTGTCTGTCTCCTCAGAGTGGCCCTACACTGGGGCCTTGACTAGCCTCATTGCTATGTAGAATAAGCTGGGACACTACTGAGTAGCGAGTGCTATTCTCATCATTGCTACATTGCTATGCTAATGTTAGCATGCAGCCTGTTGGAGACCATCCAAGAGACCAGTCGGTCAGCAACAACACGGTGCACTTTGAGACCGAGCCCTCTTGGGGTGTCCTGAATAGACCCAGATTAGGTGATGATTATTCTCCTAAAAACACAGACCAACATACTGAAAATCCATTCTGTGGTCTGACCTCACCCTGGGTTATTTTAACCTCTCACCAGGGCTATGCGTCCTGTCTTGGTCTGTCAGCACTATGGGGAATTCAGATAACCGGCCATTCCGGTGGGCATGTAGTGAGGAGGGGCAGACTGGCATTCAGGGAAGTGCGAGGGGGAGGGGGGCCAGACTGGCATTTAGCTGTGATTGTGTGTGTGTGTGTGTGTGTGTGTGTGTGTGTGTGACCAGTGATGAGGGCTGTAGACTCTGAGATCTGTCAGCAGAGCCCTGGATCCAGAGTGTGACAGACCCCAGCGACCATCAACCCTGCTCCACCAACTCTGCTCCATCACCATCAACCCTGCTCCATCAGTCCTGCTCCATCACCACCAGCCCTGCTCCATCACCATCAACCCTGCTCTAACAACCCTGCTCCATCACCACCAGCCCTGCTCCATCACCATCAACCCTGCTTCATCAACCCTGCTCTAACAACCCTGCTCCATCACCATCAACCCTGCTCCATCACCATCAACCCTGCTCCATCACCATCAACCCTGCTCTAACAACCCTGCTCCATCACCATCAACCCTGCTCTAACAACCCTGCTCCATCACCATCAACCCTGCTCCATCACCATCAACCCTGCTCCATCACCATCAACCCTGCTCCATCAACCCTGCTCTAACACCAAACATCACTATTTTAGAAAAGTGACTCAGTACACTCAACACTTAAGTCGAACCTAACTAACACAAGTCTAATCTAACACAAGTCTTCAGGCCTCAGGCTAGTTTCCACACCAGGGCAGCGTTGTTCACCTCTGTTGCACCTGCACCGTCAACCCACTCTGAAACTAATCTAGCTCATATTGCTGCTAGTCAAGATCATGACCCTTGACCCTTCAGTCCCACTCTGAGATAGTAGTGAGGTGTGTGTGTGTGTGTGGTGGGTGTGGTGGGTGTGTGTGGTGTGTGTATCAGCAGTGTCCTCCACCTCTGATGCACTGATGATGATGAACCAGCTGACTGGGTCTCCAGAGGACCACGTAGTCACAGTGTTGAATTAGACTTCTGACAGAACTCTGGTCCAAGTGGGTCAGTATAAATAGCTGTACCGGAGAGGAGGAGGAGGAGAAGAAGAAGAAGAAGAAGAAGGAGGGGGGAAAGGGAGGGGAGGAGGAAGAAGAAGATCTGGATCTCTCTCTCTCCTTTGGCCCAGTTGGATGTAGTGATAGTGCCAGAAACAGTTAGATCAGAGGAAGACCAGCTGGACTGGATGTCCAAGCCCAGGTAGGAACAGCTGCTCCTCAGCTCCTCCTCAGCTGATCCTCCTCAGCTGATCCTCAGCAGCTACTCCTCAGCTGCTCAGTAGGTACTCCATAATGTGTGGGAATGCAGAGGACCCAGGCTACCAGATGCTCACAGTCTCAGATATCATGGTCTACTTTGACAACTGCAGGAAGGTAGTCTGTCTTTAACTTTAACTGTGTGTGTGTGTGTGTGTCCTGCATGTTTTACATGGTATGTGCTTTATATTTATGCGTAGGTGTGAAACCCCCCCAACAGTGATGTTGGGTGGGACAGGGAGTCTACTTTGAGCATTTTGATCCTTCTGAAGAGAAAAGGAAGGGGTGTGTGACCTCTTCTGTATGAGTCAGCTCACTGACTTCCTGTAGTGTTGAGAGTATGTTTGAACAGAAAATGGTTGTGTTTTGACATTGACACTGGGGTTGTGTGTGTGTGTGTGCGTGTGCGTGTGTGTGTGTGTGTGAGAACAGGTCTGAGAACCATTGGTGTGAAATCCAAGCTGGATCTGATGGGTGAGGGGACTGATGCAGAAGATATGAACCTGAACCTGTCTCACCTGTTCCTGTCAGTCAGTTGTTTATTAACTTCCACTTCAGGATCATGATAGAACCACTTCTTTCTCTGCTGATGGTGGTGATGGTGACTGGGTGGGGTCCTGAGGTTGCGGTGGCAGTGGAGGCTGGACACTTAACATCTGCCTTGGGATACCTGCTATGGTGTTGACAGGGGAAAGTGTGCCCCCTGGTGGGGGTTCTAGGTGTTATTTCATTCTGTCTCAGGGTTTCACAGTCAGGGGAAGTGAAGCCTCTAGCAGGAACATGACTCCCTGACACTGTAACTGATACTCTCCCCTGGGAGCTGACAGGAGGAGGAGGAGGGTGTGTGTGTGTGTGTGTGTGTGTGTGAGACACCCTCCCCTGAGAGCTGACAAGACTAGAGACCAACATGGCTGACTAGAGAAGGAAATGCATGTCATGAGAGAAGAGTCCATTGCTCCGCTGAACACTTTAGTTTAGATGTTTTCTACAGACAGATGTGTGAGAACTTGTGTGTGAGAATGTGTGTGTGTTTGTTTGGTCAGTGCTCACACTCTTACTCAGAAGTGTCAAAATCACAAGGACACTAAGCAATGATTAACAGACAGGAAATACTATTAAAATACACAGACACACACACACACACACACAATGTCTCCTATCTACTCAGAGGGAGGCTCTGGGCCTGCCAGGCTGCTTGGTCAGGGAAGGCTGATGGAGGTTGTAATGCATGGAACAGAATGGGGAATGGTATCAAACACACGTTTGTGGCTGTGACATTCTCTGTAGGAACTGAAGGACTGTGCGTTTCATCTGTTAAAGTTCTGACTAAAGATAAGAGAGAGTTTATGACCCTTTTATACCCAAATTGGGCTGGGCGGGGCTGGGCGGGGCTGGCCTGGCCTGGGCTGGGCGGGGCTGGCCTGGGCTGGGCTGGGCGGGGCTGGCCTGGCCTGGGCTGGGCAGGGCTGGGCAGGGCTGGATTGGGCTGGCTTGGCCTGGGCTGGGCAGGGCTGGATTGGGCTGGCCTGGCCTGGGCTGGGCAGGGCTGGATTGGGCTGGCCTGGCCTGGGCTGGGCTGGGCTGGGCTGGGCAGGGCTGGACTTCTGTGTTTTTGTGTATCAGAACAATGTTTAGCCTGTATTTTCCTGTTCTTGGGCACAAGGCCTAGTGTTGATGAAGAGAGGAGGGGTAGGGGGGGAGAGGAGGGGTGGAGGGGAGAGAGGAGGGGTAGGGGAGAGAGGAGAGGTAGAGGGGCGAGAGGAGGGGAGAGAGAGAGGAAAGGAGGGGTAACAGCCTTCTGTGCCTCTGGTTTATTCAGTGACCACCGCCTAGAGGCAACCAGTCCTCCGCTGCATTCTGTTAGCCTCAGAGGCAGGAAGGAAGTGCTAACGCACACACACACACACACACACACACACATACATACACACACACTCAGTCACGCTCTGAGAGAGAGCCTTTTAAGGAAAAGGTCCTGCTCTCACTTGAGTGGAGCCAAGTCAACACTCACATAAATACACACACACACACATACACACAAACAAATACACACTCACATAGACACTTACATAAATACACACACATAAAAGTGCATACACACAGTATAGCATGGCCACTGACACCCACAGGAATGCATACACATAAATATACAAACATAAATACACACTGTTGATTATGTATCCTCCAGACACCTCACCTGGGTGTGTTTGTGTGTGTTTGTGTACAGTAAACCTCTTAGTGTTATGCAGAAGATCATCTCATTCACCCTGCCCAGTTGTTTGAGCCTTTATAAACTGTTTAGTAATTGTTTATTCCAGCTGTCAGATGCTGTTGTATTGTTGGGGCATAGGATGTGGTCCATTTCCCAGAGATACATTGCAACATGTAGTAAAGCTGTCAGCGTGTGCAGAGCATTTCACATGTTCCTCTTCTCCATTTCTAGATGTGTGCTGTAGGACTTGCTGAATGACATGTATGTACCACTAAAGACACTCTCTCTCTCTCCCCCTCTCCTCTCCCTCCCCCTCTCCTCTCTTCTCCTCCTCCTCCTCTCCTTCCTCTCCTCCGCCCCCCCCCACCCCCCCCCACCCCAGGCGGAGGCCCGGTTGGCAGCTAAGCGGGCAGCAAGAGCCGAGGCCAGAGAGATTCGCATGAAGGAGCTGGAGAGACAACAGAAAGAGGTACAGTAGAAACACAGGAATATTTAATTCATTAATTAATTATTGTCTTACCATTTGTTTTTTCAGGTGGCCAGGTGTTTTAAACACATTAAAACATTGTTCTGAACAATGCCAGGTTAAGATGCTGGTGTGGTGTGTTAAAAGGGACAGACGCCCTCTCTCCCCTCTACCCCTCTCTCACCCCTCTCACCCAGACCATGTAGTGGCCACCAGTCTGACCTGACTGCCTAACTCCCCCCCCCCCCCCCCCCATCACCCCAACCCCACCCACCCCCAACTAATGCTTCTAGACTGGTGTAATCTAGAATGCTTCTAGACTAGGGTCACAGCAACATATGAGGCCAGTTCAGAGTTGAATGCGTCAGCAGACCTCCAGAGCCTGGAGCCTAGGTTAGGTCAACGTTGGCCCACCGTTGGTCAGCACCATGTTTGGGTTGACGAGACGGCTGCTTGTCTGTTGGCTGAGCGTTGTGTTGGAGCGTCTGAGCTCTTGGTTAGTTAGTGTCCAGCTGAGAGGATTCATAAGTCTGGGCCAGTGGGGGGTTGACCTGTGTGTGTGTGTGTGTGTGTGTGTGTGTGTGTGTGTGTGTGTGTGTGTGTGTGTGTGTGTGTGTGTGTGTGTGTGTGTGTGTGTGTGTGTGTGTGTGTGTGTGTGTGTGTGTGTGTGTGTGTGTGTGTGTGTGTGTGTGTGTGTGTGTGTTTTTGACCTGTGTGTGTTACCTCTAGCCTCAGGGAGTCCCTCCTGCCCTGGGCCTCTATTCTTAGTCTGTCCAGTAATCCCACAGAGGGTTTACAGAGACCCACTCTCACTGCTGCACTAAGACACCTACAGACTGTACAAACAATGTCTCTACAGGACATTTACACCAGGGGAGCCTGCTGGAGGTAGAAATAAGAGGACGGGCTCATTGTAATGCATGGGATGGAATGAGGAATGGTATCAAACACATGTGGTCATCTCTGTCAGACACACACACGTGCTTACACTTTCAAAACACATACATGTGGTTTAGTATGTACACAACAGTCACTTGTGGTAGACGTGAAGCCACACACACACACACACACACACCGTGTCATACTCACAGGATTAACAGTCAAGTGTTAGTTGAGTCTGGTCAGGAGGTGTGTGTGTGTGTGAGAGTGTGTGTGCCTTTAAACCCTTAACCAAGTCCCAAAGTAGCTTAGTGGTCTGTGCTGCCTGTTGAACAGAGACTCATTTATCTGGGTCCAACTTCGTTAGCGGCCGGTCGCTATGCTAGCCTTCAGGATGCTGACGTACGGACATCCCCTCTCACGCTGGAACCACACCCAGACCAGACGAACAGACCTGTAACCGCTAACGTCGTTGTGCTAGCGCTAGCCCATGTCAATCGGGTCATTGGCGTCGGTTACCGTGTCTGAGCCCGTGTCATCAGGTCGTTACTGTTAGTCACCACCGTGTCTGAGCCCTGATCACACCTCTCTCGGTGCGTAATCCCCCCCCCTGTACGGCAGGCTGTCGTCTTGGCGATGGCCGTATGGAACACTGAGGTGGCGTGCTGAGGGGCGACAGGACGGCCGGGCAGAGGCTGGCTGGGAAGTGGGGCCGGGCGGCCCTCAGCGGACGACCCGGGACCCCCCCAGGACGAAAGGTGGGTTTTCTCAGGGTTGGGGGCTGGGGATTAGGAGGTAAGAGGTCAGCTGCAGTAACATAACTGATTGCGTCATTTGATGAATACGCTTTCTGAGCGAGGCCATTGAAGCATCAGAGACTGGAGCTTTGGTTTCATTATGACAGGGAGATTGGTTCTTAAGTCTTCCTTAACACTTTTCATGCGAGAGGCTACATAGTTGGGATACCTTATTTGTATTTGATCACTTTTTTGTATTTAACGTAATAATTGGCAGTTGAAACTGGTTGGTTCTAGAACACTGGTTTATTCTCAACGCTGGTTGGTCCTAGAACACTGGTTTGTTCTGGAACGCTGGTTGGTTCTAGAACACTGGTTCCCATGTGATTCACAGTCGGAGGGGAAAAGCTTAGACAGTCACACAGGCTTGTTTGTAGTAGTCAGGTGTTTGTGTTGACTGTGTGTGTTTAAACCCTCTACCAAGTCTGGAGCTTTTGTTGACAGTGCTCTCTAAGGTTAATGACAGCTTAAACTCACATGATGACCCTGTGGGATGTTCTGGTGGTAACATCGTGATGGTGATGACGTCATGGTGGTGACATTGTGATGGTGATGACGTCATGGTGGTGATGTCATCATGGTGGTGATGTCATGGAAAAAGCACTTGTTTAGTCCTCAAGTCCCTGAAGGTGAATATGACTTCTAAGTAGAAACGCTGATGCTACAGCTAGCCATAGCAATGAGCCCAGTCCAGCGCTAAACATAATAAAGCACAGTCCACAGTGTCCAGCACTAAGCAGAAGGAAGGGCCCGAGAATGTGCTGTGAGGGGAGATTGCCGAGGTCGGGGCGGTTAAGGTCAACAGCATGTGAGTCTGTGGATGTCATTATTACTGTGAGTCCAATGGCCAGACTGCAAGAATGAGGGATGGAGAGGGAGAGAGAGAGAGAAATGGTAAATCTGGATTAGTAAACCTGGCTAGTTGACAGGCCGAGAGGATTGTGTGTGTGTGTGTGTGTGTGTGTGTGTGTGTGTGTGTGTGTGTGTGTGTGTGTGTGTGTGTGTGTGTGTGTGTCTTTAAAACCATGTGGCGCGCTATCAGGCTGGCATAGGGACGGGGACAGAGGCAGTGCCACAGCTACCAAACATTCTGGAGGGAAAGGTTTCTGTAGAGAGAACAGAGAACACCTGCAGCAGAGCTACACAACATGGAGCAGCTCTAGAGGTCACAGCTCTCCTGGTGAGTGACATGGCCCACGCCTGCTATGATCTACTGTAAGGGGCTACTCTAGTGTTGCATCCTCTGCTGGGTGTCTGTGTTAGACCATCCTGCAGGCCAGGGGAGGCTGCTAGAGGTAGACATCGGAGGACAGGCTCATTGTAATGCATGGAATGAGGAATTGATTCTACCTCCCCTGGTTCAGAGAGAGACCCATGTTCACCCAGTGTCCAGTCTCAGCCTGGCTGTGAAAGTCCGGTGTCCCTGCTGATGCTGGTGGCGTCCATGTTGGCTCTTGCCAGTACTTCAGAGAAGGGTCTGGGGGAAGGGGAGGGGGCTTGACCCACCCCCCAGGCCACCGCGGGGCTGCCAACACGCTACTGACACACGCTACTGACACCCAACCTCAAGGAGCCACGGAAAAGAATCCCGGTTGCCGTGGTGAACGGATATCACATGTCTCGCGCTTCTTCCCTTCTCTCTCTCGCTCTCTCTCTCTCATACACACACACACACACACACACACACACACACCTCTTTCTTACTCTCTCATCTCTCTCTCTTTTTCTCTCTCTGTTTATGTTTATGCTACTCTCATCCTTTATTTTCCCGTTCCCCATCTCTCCAGTGTTCTAGAACCCCCCTCCTTTTTTTAAAATTCTCTCCTGTTTCTTCCTCTGGTTCCTGGTTCCTGTCTCCTCCTCTCCTCCCCTGTTGGTGTTGCTGTGTAGATCTATCAGGTTCAGAAGGTATGCCTCTCCTCCTCTCCTCCTCCTCCTCCCTCTCCTCCCTTGCTTTTCTCCTGTCTCCTGCCTGTATCCATCATCTCCTCTAGTACATCTGGTCTTTCATCCACATGTTCGGACATTCACACATGATTTTGTTATTGTCATCACAGTTTCTGTCATCATCATAATACAATAAACACATTGTATTATACAGTATATCCAATAGGATGTATGACTCGGTGCATGCATCCAAATATGTTACATTTCAACTACTCAATGAAAGTCACTTAAGCTTCTTCTCCTTCTTTGCCTCATTTTGCTTTGCCCTTCATCTCCTTTTCTTACTCTTCCTCCTCTCATCCTCTTCCTCCTCCTCCTCCTCCTCCTCTCCTCTCCCTCACCTCCTCAGAAATATTATGGCTTGGACAGCAAGTCAAACAGCAAGCAGGAGAGTAAAGCAGACAACCGATGGGGCGAAATCGAGCAGTGGATGGTACAGCCGGCCCGTGGTTACGGGACATGACAACCACAATGCCTCCCTTCCTGTACTCAGCATGTTGTCATGCATGTCCTGTAGGCGTGGGGAAGAATTATTGATAAAATGTAGAATTTATTATTGATGAGCTAAAAATAAATAAAACAAATTGAAGTAATCTAATCTTAAGTACGGTAATGGCATTCCATGGGGTTTTGGTTTTTATTTGAGAGGCTATTGTCTGCATTATGCCTTTAAACTCCACATTATAGATAATCAGATAATTCCAGATAAAGAGCAAAGCAGATTGCTGGTTTACAGTTAGGAACATTATAATTCATGAATTGTTGCCCATGTGTTCAATGCTAATCCACTTACTGAGCGTTGGTGTGTGTGTTTGGGTGTGGATCTGCATGGCCATCTGTCTGTCTGTCTCTCTGGTGTGAGCCTGTCTGTCTGCCTGTATCTGGTGTGGGTTGATTCTCTGCTGTGATGTTCTTAAATGTTGTGAATTTAGCAGATAGAATATGAGTGCATTGACCAGGGGAAGCTGGTGGAGGTGGAAATCAGAAAACAGACTCATTGTAATGCATGGAATGGAATGAGGAATAGTATGAAACGTGTGTGTTATCCACAATAGTTGTATCTGATTTTCGTTGAGATAACATCAATGCTCTGTATGAACCTATGGCATGGTGAGAGCTGCAGTGTCAGGCTAAAGGTTATCAGACTCCACTGTCTATTCTGTTACAGCCTGACTGAATCGCACATACTGAAGTGGGCACATACTGCATTGTGTGTGTGTGTGTGTGTGTGTGTGTGTGTGTGTGCATTTCACCCCATCCTTCCTCCTTCCTGTTGTTTGACCTTTGACATTTCTACCACTCCATTTCCTCTTCCTCTCCAGGAGGACAGTGAGAGGTACTCACGCAGACAGGCCTCGGTGTGTATTCCTCTCTCTCTCTCTTCTGTTCTCCCTCTCTCATTTCTTCTCTCTCTCTCCCTCCTCATGTTCCTCTCTCCCTTGTTCCTCTCTTGTACCTCCTGAGAGTTCAGTCAGCACGCTTTTTGTCCCAGTCAGGCTGTCCCCTCCAGTCCCCTGTCCCTTAGGTTCACTCCAGAGCTTCATACCCACTCCATACTAGCATACTATTCACTCTTCAATTCATATTACATTTATACTAGTGTGTGTGTTAGTATAGTTGGTACAGATGCCTTTACTGTGTGTAAAGGCTTTTAAAGCTTGTGTAGCTTCTAGGTAGTATGCTAGTGTGGCTAGGTAGTATACTAGTGTTTCTACTAGGTAGTATGCTAGTGTGTCTACTACTGTAGGTAGTATGCTAGTGTAGCTACTCGGTAGTATGCTAGTGTGGCTGCATGCCTGACTAGCATGCTACCATAGTATGCTAGTGTGTCTACTAGGTAGTATGCTAGTGTGGGTGTTTTGGACAGGGGTGTATAAGGGTGTTACAGTAAGTAGCAGGTGTTTCAGTGTGGCCTCCGCTGCCCTCAGGCTCGGCCACCGAGCTGTGTGATCAGCAAAGGTCACCTGTCAGGTCATCTAAAGAGAGCGACACAATTTCTCTGGAAATGAAAAGGTGTTGCGAATGTTTTATTTGACTACTAATAACAACCGCTAATTCTCTCTCCCTTCTCTCTGTCCCACCCTCCCTCTCTCCCTCCCTCCCTCCCAGGTCTCAGATGATGATGAGAGGATGTCCGTGGGCAGCCGGGGGAGTGTGAGGGTCAGTATCACTTCTCTTCTATCATCATGTCTAGTGTCCCTGCTCCCAGAGCCTCTACACCTGCCCCCTGCTGGTGGAGGCTCACACAGGTGGTCTCCATCAGGGGAGGCTGCTGGAGGTAGAAATAGGAGGACGGGCTCATTGTAATACATGGAATGGAATGAGGAATGGTGTCAAATGCGTGTCACTCACGAAACCTCCTGAACCCCTTGGTGACGATTCTCTGGTGTGTTTATGCAGTCGGATCTTGATGCCATAGGGGCCTATGGAGTCGGGGTAAGACCGCGACCAAACACTGAGATGAACCTGGAGTTGACCCTAACCCAAGGGAGATGTTGTTGTTGTTGTTGTTGTTGTTGTCTCAGTGGTGTTTACTGTGACTAACTGTCCGTTGTTAGCCTTCTCATAACTGCAACTACTGTCACGATTTGTGGCTAATTGGCTAATGATGCTATTAGATGAGTCATTACTGTGATGAACCAACTGTGCTGCGGTGTGCTTGAGTGTGGTGTGTATTCAGTGTGTGTGTGCGTGCGTGCGTGTGTGTGTGTGCGCGCGCGCATGCACGCATCAACATTTGCGTTGATGACTAACTGTCCCTTGTGTGTATTCATTGAATGATGCTCGGCCATAATGGCTTGTTCTTAATGGAGTCAGTTGTTTACTTAATGAGGTCGGATTAAAAGCTTGTGTTCAATATTGGAGCTGCACTGTAAACTGGGTGATGTAAAGGGCTTCCTGGGGCAAAGCCCAGGGCCATGTGCCTAATGAACAGTGTGACAACATAAGCAAACATCCCTCTTAGATGTTTATCTAATTAAACAATCATCGCCTTTACGCCAGGGAGCATGACATCATCATCTTGGTTGTCTGTTTGTTTTAATAGCTCCAGTCCCAGGGGAGGCCGGTGGAACTAGAATTCGGAGGACGGGGCTCATTGTAATGCATGGAACTGAATGAGGATCATTAGGACCATTCCTAATTCCGTTCCATGCATTACAACAAGCCCTTCCTCCGATTTCTATGTCTGGCTTCTAGACTTTTCCAGAGCTGGCTAGGCCAACAGCCGACCAAATGCTCCAACACAAACACACTATTTTTAAGGCTCTGCTGCCTTCTCAAATAGAACATCACGTTCGTATGGAGTAACCATGGAGAATACTGATTCTGAGTCTGAAAGAGATGATGGAGGTGACAAGGTTCACTCAGGACAAGTCCCTACAAGGAGACCCACACTGCACGGGAGGTTGGTAGAAATCGGAGGATAACAAGCCTGTCCTCCGATTTCTACATCCAGCCTAGCTGATGGAGACATTAAAGGATAGGCTTAGTGTTTCTGTGTTGGTGATCATGGCGTGGTGTGTACGTGTGACCTAACCAGAGTGTGTACTTGTGTGTACTTGTGTGTTGTTGTGCCTAACTGATGTCTTTGAGGCACACGTTTGGTGATTGGACCAATGGCTGCCGGGGGTCAGCGGGGTCAGGGAGCATGGAACACTAGGGTTGCTATGGCTACAGCTCCTCTGGCATGCTGTCGTGGTGACCTTCTCTGTCGGTGATGACCGGAGTGGTTGCCCTCACTCACACACACACACACACCTTCTCTTCCGTTCCTCTCCTCATTCCACCTTTCCCTCCTCCCCTGTCCTTCCTCTTCTCCTCATCCCCCTCTCTCAGGGCTCTACCTCTCAGTCACTTAAGAAGAAAGAGAAAAAAAAGAAGAAGCACAAACACAAGGACAGAGACGTATGTAGAGAGAGAGACGGCTGTGATCCTAGTCATGTGACTCTGTTACCTGTTCAGTCCTTAGAGGACAGCGTTGCCGTGTGTGACTCCTGTCTGTCGTGTGTGTGTGTGTGTGTGTGTGTGTGTCCTCTGTCCCCTGCAGAGCAACGGCTATGACGATGGCTACAGCGCCATCTCCACCAGGGTCAGTAGAAGCCGTCTGTGGACCTTTTGTGAAGTTGACTTTAGCTGCCTTAGACAGACAATGTTCAAACTCAGGCTTCTACTTTTAACAAACAATTTTCATCGGCAGAAGTAGGACTCTTAGACAGCGTTGCGATGGTCTTTACGTTGCTCTAGAGGCCTTTACCTGTCTCTCTCTCCCTCCCTCCTCCTCCTTCTCAGAGCTCCAGACTCAGTGATGAGAGCAAGGCGTCTGTGACTCGGTCCTCCAGACTGGACCTGACGGTGGGTCCCCCCCCCCCTTCCTTCTCCACCCCTGTCACCTCTAACTTTCATATGAATGTATATGCTGTGTGGTTGGAGTTGTGTTCCTGTCAGTGTGGTGGTACACTCCAAGCTTTATCTCTCTCTCTCCCTCCCTCCCTCCCTCCCTATCTCTCTCCGTCTCTCCCTCCTTCTCTCAGAGCTCCAGACTGAGTGATGAGAGTAGGGCGTCTCGATCCTCCAGACTGGACCTGCAGCCGGTGTGTGTGTGTGTGTGTCTGTCTGTGTGTTTGTCTGAGTGTGTGTGTGTGTGGTTAAACATGTGACAGACAGATGACTCTGTAGGCCAGGCTACTGTACATACGGCAGATCATATGACAACAGTATGTTACCTGCGGCAGGAGCATGGTGTTTCTGTGTTATTCACATCAACTGTTGCCTCTCTCTCTCTCTCTCTCTTTCCTCCTTTCTCTCTGTCTCTGTCTCTCTGTCTGTCTCGCTCTATCTCTTCCCCCCCCTTTCTCTATTTCTCTCTCTCTCTCTCTCTCTCTCTCTCTCTCTCTCTTTCCTCCTTTCTCTCTCTCTGTCTCTCTCTCCCTCCCTCCCTCCTCCCCTAGGCCTCCTATGCTTCCTCAGACCTGTATGGCAACAATGGTCTGTCTTCCTCTAGACACCAGCTCTCTGCTTCTGCTTACAATGGCTACCAGGTCTGTTCTCTCGCTCTCTCTCACACACACACACACACCCCTGGTATAAGCAGATTGTGGTCCTTTCATACTACCATACTCTGACAATAGTATACTGTATCTAACACGTCTTCTATGCACCTCCCTACCCTCCCCTCCCCTCCCTCCCTCCCTCCCTCCCCTCGGCCATTCTCTGGCCAGTCCTCGGGGCTCTTAAGTCAGATCTCCTACCAACGACAGCGCAGGGTTGGTGATGTCATTCATTAGCTCGACCTTTGACCCCCTCCCACCCACCTCCACCCCCCACAATACCTGACACCTTGAGCGTTCATCACAAGAGCAGCGTGGAGATAAAGCGTGTGTGTGTGTGGTGTGTGTGTGTGTGTGTGTGTCTTTACACGGCTGTTCCTCTCCGGCACTGGCACCTCCCTGGCTGTGATGTCACAGCACTGAGCACCTCCCTGGTTGTGATGTCACAGCACTGAGCATGTCCCTGGTTGTGATGTCACAGCACTGAGCACCTTATCCTCCGTAGACCTCGTAGGACTGTAGGACCAGCGTAGTCACGTTTATGGACACACTAGAGCTGCAACTATCTCTCTCTCTATCTCGCTCTCTCTCTCTCTCTATCTCTCTATTCTGTTGATCATTCTGACGATTCATCGAGGAATCAGATTGACAACACTGCTTTTTTAAACGCTTTATTGAGAAAAAGATAAATAGATGAAGTCGGCTATAACCTTTGCAGCTCAGAACTACTGCCATATGTCTACGATTAGAACCAGAACATGTTTCCTTCCTGTTTTTGCAACATAAAAATAAACTTTGCCAGTTTATATAACAAAAGTGTTATTTTAAAAACATACCAGCAACAAAAAGGAAATGGGAAAAGCATTCTCAAGGCAGACAAATCTAATCAAGGATTTGATGTCATGGAAAAATTGACATTATTGGATGAATGGTTTCAGATCACACACACACACAGCCTGGGCTGTCGGTGGGCCAGTCAGGGCAACACTGTCACTCTGTGGATGTGTATTTGAGAGCACTGTTCTGAAAGATCGCTCTTTACCTCCTATCTCTCAACACTCAGTCAAACAATGTTTCAGTCCTGTGTGTGTGTGTGTGCGTGCGTGTGTGCGTGTGTCTCTGCAGGGTTCTCTGTATGAGGACAGCCTGTACTCTGGGTCTCGACGGGTCATCGGCTCCAGTGCTCGCGTAAGACCACAAAGCATTGTGGAATTGTGTGTGTGTGTGTGTGTGTGTGTGTGTCAGTACACTCAAGTCTGCTTCGTAAAGCATGAGGTGTTTCTGAAGATCCCCCCCCCCCTCCCCTGCTCCTTCTAACTCTAACCCTCTGTGCCTCAGTGAATGACTTGGGTCACTCACCTCCAAAGTCAGTTAAACTAATACAACAACACTAATGTAGCATTGCTGAGTGTGTGTGTGTGTGTGTGAACAGGGTCTAAGTGTGTTGATCTGCGGTTCTGATAACGGACATTCTGCTGTAGCGGCCGCTCCATGTGTTTCTCTGCTGACTGGGTTTGTGGTGCGTTTGACTTTTATCTGGCGTCTTTGTTGTGTTTAGAAACGCAAATTTCAGCAGCTAAGTTCTCAGGAGCTGTAAGCTGCTCAGTCAGCTGGAGCATGGTGTTGGTGCCTGCACTACCAAGGTTGGTGGTTCACTCACAGCATGGGCTGTGTGTGTGTGTGTGTGTTGACTGTAAGTCTCTCTGACTGTGAGGAATGTGGTGGCCTGAGAAATTCATGTCAGTAGGCTTAGGTTTTTCTCTTTTCTCTCGTGTGTGTGTGTGTGTGTGTGTGTGTGTGTGTGTGTGTGTGTGTGTGTGTGTGTGTGTGTGTGTGTGTGTGTGTGTGTGTGTGTGTGTGTCCTCGTCCTCCCCAGCCCTCAGAGTACAGTAGTTATCGTGGCACCAGCTCCAGGGCGTCCTCCAGGGCTAGCTCAGCCCGCAACAGCCCAGTGGTGAGATCCTCCCACACAGACACACACCACACAAGAGTCATATGATGACTTATGACAGCATCTCATGGTAACAAGGTGACTTATTAATCATAACTGCAGGCAGGGTTCATATCTGCTATGGTCCATTTAGCTGTATTAATTCTGGTCCTGATGGTGACCGTTGGCTCCTGGTGTGTTTGTTGGGCCCAGGGTCCTCGCAGTCCGGTCAGAGAGAACTGGGCCAGCTCCAGAGGCTGATCCAGAACATGTGTCTGAAGCCCGGTCCGTCTCTACAGGCTTCAGTACCAGGCTGTCAGTCATGATGGGAAAGCATTTATGGGATCATGTCAAATGATGCTAGAACCAATCCTAGTGATTGTCCTGGGCCTCTGGGACTGTGTGGTACGCTCGTCACTCAGATAAACAGTGACCTTTTTGAGGGTAATGACAGACAGGCAGGCAGACAGGCAGGCATGTAGGCAGGCAGGCAGGCAGGCAGACAGGCAGGCATGTAGGCAGGCAGACACACACTCCAGACAACAGTCTCTAAGTCAGTATGGCATTCATCTCAAGATAATACATTAATTTAATCACATTTTGATGTGAGATTAAATATAGTCTCTGGATGAAGTCGATGTAGTCAAGTTATAGGGTTGTCTAGACTAGAGCATAGAAATAGCATGAGTAGAACGGACATGACCATTCAAATCGATAGTGGGTGTTCCATAGTGGGTGTTCCGGCGGCCACCTTTTGGCCAATTATGTTTTACGATTCCGAGGCGGCCATCTTTTGGTGTACTAGCCAAATTGTCATGTCCTGAGGGACTGTCTATTCTACTCCATTCTATTTCTATGGTCTAGACTCTAGAGAGCCCTCTCACTGTGTGAATGTAGACGGTCAGCGCCCTCCCTGAACATGCCTTGTCCCACTGCGCCCCCTGGTGTCTGTGTAGGACGACTGCAGCTCAGTGGCCAGTTTCCTCCGCAGCACCGCCGCTGGGAGTGGCCTGCCTCGAGACCTGGATCACGTGACCATCCCTAACCTATCAGACGTGAGTGGGCGAGGCCCTGTAGGAGTGGGCGTGGCATGGCACGGTCCCAGGTGATGCTAGAACAAAGCATGGGGCTGTGATGTCAGAGACATGTTGGATTGAGTCTAGAGCATGGTGAAGTCTGTGTTCATCTGACCCGGGGAAAATACACATGTCAAATACTTGACAGTAATTGAGGTGTGCTTCATTTCGAGTTTGCACTTCAGGGACTATCCTATTGGTTCCCCTCCGCTGGGCAAACCAATGAAGTTCCACTGAAGAATACTGTATGAAACTATGACCTACGAGGTGTGGTGTGGTGTGTAAACGTGTGTGGCGTCTTTCTGGTATTCACATGTCTAGTGAAAACTGACGAAATAATTTTTAAAAAAGCCAATCGATTGTGTGTTGAGATGCTCGCTTCAGGCCTGGCTTGTGTTGTGTGTGTGTGACTGGAGAGACTCACCCCTGATGTCTAGTGAAACAGTGTTGGGGAAAGAGGAGACTAACCTTGTGTTTTAGATGGAATGATTGAATCACTCAACATGCTCCTGACATAGCGTCTCGTGTGTCGTGAGTCAAAAGTTCTAACTAATAACCACACACACATTTGCATTCCTTTTACTCAGATTAAGATTGTCACAAGTATGTGTTGGCGATAAGGAATGTTAGCAGCAACCGGCGCGTGTCACAACCGTGGGGTTTTACGATTGGACAGAGCATCCGGCAACTGCCCCTCTGGCCTGTGAGGTGATGGTTGTGATTGGATGATGAGGATGTGGTGGTGAGACAGAGTGAAGAGGGTTGTGGTGGAGGAGCCAGCGACCGGCCCCTGTCCTTGTGACCCCCAGGAGTTCCTGTCATCTCTGGCCTCGGCCTCATGTTGTGATGGCCACTGACCTGTCAGACTGGTCTCTTGTGTCACTGTCTCTGGTCTGACTGTGTCCCCCCCCCCTCTCTCTCTCTCTCTCTCTCAACAGGCAGAGGACAGAGACTACCTAGAGAAGGTCAGTACACGCAATTCTTGACATTTCCTCATTTTGTTTTTCGACAGAAAACCGTAATGTTCAAGTACACAATATGGTCACAACCGTATGTCTACATGCTCTGACAAATGTCAGTTGTTTTTTGTGTTATGCGTTTTGTTTTTTTGTTAGCTATGAGCGCTACCTTCAGCTAACCAATCAACTGTCGTCTCCCACAGGGGTCTCGAACTGGGTCCACCCTATCAGCAGCGACCCTCGCCTCCCTGGGTGGGACTTCCTCCCGGAGAGGAAGTGTTGACACGTCCGTCACGGCGGATACGGAGGCTTCTATACGAGAGATCAAGGTAAAGGTTAGCCGGTTCCAGAGCTCTGGGTCGTAGGTACACAGAGGCTCTAGAACCTTCTATCAGTCTGACCCTCTGCAGCAACCGTTACTTTACACACACTGCTTTGGTATTCCACACACACACACACACACACTGCTTTGGTACTACACCCCCCCCCCCTACACACACACACACACACACACACACACACACACACACACACACACACTGCTTTGGTACTCCACACACACATACACACGCTGCTTTGGTACTCTACACCACACACACACACACACACATAGCTTTGGTACTCCAGACACACATACACCCACAGCTTTGGTACTCTACACCACACACACACACACACACACACACACAGCGCTGCATCTGTCATTCTGTACCTTCCTGTCAGTGTGCTCTGTCACTTCACCTGTCACTGTTGTTGCTCCATGCTTGCCTCTCTTCATATCTCCCCTCTGCTTCTCCTTCTCTCTCTCTCTCTCCCCTCTCCTCACCCTTCTCTCCACATCTGTCTGTCCGTCCTCACCCCCCCCCGCCTCTCCCCCCAAGGAGATTCATGAGCTGAAGGATCAGATTCAGGATGTTGAATCCAAGTACATGCAGAGCCTCAAAGAAGTCAAGGTACACAACTGACCAGTCACAACACAGCAACCCCGACTGAGGCCTTGTTATTAACCAATGGGGTTTCAATTTGTTGTGGACTTCCCTAGTATTAACCAATGGTAGTTTTAGACTTCCTTAGTATTAACCAATGATGGCAGCTGTAGTCATGCAGTCAACTGGTGTCAGTGGGTGGGGCCTCCCTATTATTAACCAAAGATCAAGATCAGACTTCCTCCCTGACCAATAGTAGCTTCAGTTCCTGTCCGTTTATATCCTGCTCAGTGTGATGTTTGAGACCTAATGACTCTGGTGCATGCCACCCTCTGCTGGCCTGATTCCTGTACTACCATCTACTGTATCCTCTCATCAGGGGAGGCTGCTGGAGGTAGAAATCGGAGGACGGCTCATTGTAATGCATGGAATGGTATCTAATTGTGTGCATTACAATGAGCCCGACCTCTGATTTCTACCTCCACAAGCCTCCCCTGACTCTCCATAAGGACTCCATAGTGTTCCATGCTGTTCATTCTCCATCACTTCTCTGACCTCTCCTCCCAGTTGAAACTGTATATATGGAGTTACGTGGGCTTTATAGAACATGAAAGCAACAGTGTTTTTATTATTTTCCACTTGCTTTATTGGTGCGTGTGCGTGTGCATGTTCCTATACACCCTTGTTTACATGTCGTCGTCGTCGTCGTCCCCGTAGGAGGCGTTGGTGGAGGTGGAGGAGAGGTACCGTAAGGCCATGGTGTCCAACGCCCAGCTGGACAACGACAAGAACAACCTCATGTACCAGGTGGACACACTCAAGGACTCCCTGATGGAGTTGGAGGAGCTGCTGTCTGAGGCACGCAGAGAGTACGACGAGAAGGCTAAGGTAGCTAACACACACACACACACACACACAGACAGAGACACACACACACAGACAGAGAGACACAGACACACATATACAGGAAGGCAGAGAGAGCAGATATGGCCAAGACAGACAAGTCCCATAAGGAAGGAAATACGTTACAGATCTGTTTGTCTGAATAATCACTGCTCAGAGAAATATTGGTCTTCATCAACCGTCATCTTCCTTGTCTTCTCCATCCCAGGACTTTGAGAGGGAGAAGCATGCCCATGGAATCCTGCAGTTCCAGTTCAGTGAGATGAAGGAGACACTGAAACAGAGCGAGGAGCTGCTAACCGTGAGTACCCACCACAACAGGGCTTCCACACAACGCAACATGCTTACTGCTGCAGCCTCTATACTGTACTATCCTTCATATTGGGCTGGTTTCCTGGACCCAGATTAAGTTTAGAGACTGCTTAATCTGTGTCCGGGAAACCGCCATGTTATGCTTCACTTTTCTCCTGCTGATCAGGTCTCAAGTAGTCGCATGAGTTTATTCTAGAACATTCCTGTCTCCTCCACTGGCATGCTGATATTCCTCTCTTCTCTTCTACCCCTCTCTCCTCTTCCCTCCCTCTCTTCCTTCTCCACCTTCCATCTCTCCTCTCCTTCCCTCGCGTATTCCCGGTGCTCAGGAGATCCGTCAGATGCGTCTGAAGCAGGATGGCTATGTTAGAGAGGTTTCCGACCTGCAGGAGACAGTGGAGTGGAAGGATAAAAAGATTGGGGTACGAACCCATAACCTTAACCATAACGCTGTTGATTAGATTACATCATCACTTTAAAAGATGGGGGTACAAACCCTGGCTACCCTATCAGCCCCCTCACACACTAAGGGTTGGGGTTAGGGTTAGCTTTGGGTATTCCTTCTGAAACTGAGACACTGTAGATTAATTATGTCTTCACTTTAATATTTGGTGTGTAGCCTTAATTTTTGCATAAGTGAATACATTACACAGTTTTATTTGATTTGAACACATGCATCATAGTGGTAAAATACACTTTCAGAGTATTAAACTACACTGGGAAGTTGATGCTTATTACTTGATCTTTCCTTTTGCTTGATACTGTTTGTATGCCTCCCTTTACTCTATGCTCACTCTATACCACTTCACTATCCACCCTTCCTTCTCCCTGCCACTGGGGGGCGCTGCTCAGGCCTTAGAGCGGCAGAAGGAGTATTCTGACGCCATCCGTAACGAGCGAGATGAGCTCAGAGATGAGGTGGTGCAGCTGAAGGATGTTCTCAAGGTACTCAGCCAGAGCAGACATACTGCAGAGGACTGTAACTGGATCCACTGAAACAGGATGAGTCTAATGCATATAAGCTTGAATCAGCTTGGGGTTTGCACCATTGGCTATTATCCCATTGCTTTCAATCAGTGGAGGCTGGTGGAGGTAGAAATCTGACAACGCGTTCATTGTAATAGTCTCATACACACCATTCCTAAATCCATTCCATGCATTACAATGAGCCTGCCCTCTGATTTCTACCTCCACCAGCCTCCCCTGCTTCCAAGTCAAGCCAAGTCAAGTGTAGCGTAATTTTCAAGTAAATCAAGTATTCAACATATGAATTAGGTCTCTCTTCTAAATGTATCACACTAAAACTTGATTTCAGTTTACTGTAGTGGCCTCAAGCTCCTGTCATCTCAGTCTGTTCCATCTTGCCAATAGAAACACGGGATAGTCCTAGGACCTGACCTGACTGCCAATGGGGAGACAGCAGAGGAGGGAACAGACGGGTCCGCCAGTAGAGACCCTGCCACTCGATTGGCTGAGAACTCGCAGACAACACCCACAGAAGGGAACAGCATGCTTGGTAAGCACTATTTAAGGACAAAGATTGGCTGTCCTGGTTATGATCTTCTGCTGCTTTCCTCATAGCTTTGGCATATGTCCGTACTAACTTAACCCCTCATGCACACACACTATATAACCCCTAGGGCTATGCTTGACTAACACTGGATTGAATACCACATCGGCCATTGAATAATGGGCGTTCATTTGCAGTGCAGAATTTCTACATTTCTGCCACTAACTAATAAGCTTACAGCGCTGACCTGGCTCCCCCCCAAAAAAATCCATGGCAAACCTTTCAGCTGATTCACTTCAACCTATCTATTCATATCAGAGGAGGCTAGTGGAGGTAGAAATCGGAGGACGGGCTCATTGAAATGCATGATACCATTCGTCATTCCATTCCATGCATTACAATGAGCCCGTCTTCCTTTGGGAGGATAAATACTTGGTGTATTTCTTGATATGATATGATTGTCTGAGTGGTATTTTATACAATCACACGGGTGTCAGATTCAAGGAAGTGTTCTTGGGTCTTTTTTTGTTTTGTTTATGATAAACCATGTAGATGAAATCACTCCAAATGCTTCAAACGTATGCATGTCAATGTTTTTGAAGTCTTTGCTGTGCTGTGTTGGATATATCTAGTAGTTATAGACCTGACTGTACATAGTCGTATTATACATTTAATAAGTATTTGTCCTACACGTTACATGAAGTTGGACTATGCCTCCACTTTTGTAGAAACATAAACGCTATTACTCTATAACTATGTAAGAACTAAATGTCACGGCAACATAAACAGCGCAGCAGACATTTCAGAGTTTCTGATTTGCAGCTCCATCAAGTACCGCTGACGTACCAACTGGCCTTTGGCCCCCTCTCTCCTCTCCTCTGCTCTGGCGATTAATCTGGGATCCAGACCTTTGTTTCGGTGCTCTCCTCTTCCTCCTTCTCCTCTACCTCCTCTCCTCTTCATCGTCTTCCTTTCTGGTTTGATTTCTGCTCAATTGTCTCAAATCCCGCTTTTCCTCTAATTGGCCAAGCTTCAAATGACCTGTCAATCAGAACATGATAATAGCACATGACTACACTAGCCTATCCCTGACTGTCTGGCCTGTCTCCCTCTCCCTACGTGGTCTCCCAGGCAGAACTGAGGAGGCGCAGGTGGGAGGTAGAGGAGGAGGAGGAGGAGATCAGGAGGAGGTGGATCCAGGAGAGACACAGGAAGAGGAGATTCATCTGACTTCCATTCACCCTTCTAGCCTTGCTAGTGTTCCTGGGACAGAGACATGTAGAGAGGAACAGACACACTTGCCCACTATGGGGGATGTGGTCAATGGCAGCAGCATCAACAACAACTGTGACATTGACAATGATATTCCAACTGTAGAGGTTGAACAGAGAAGTGTTTGTGATCCTGAGGTACTTGTGGTGGTAACCTCCCCCTCGGGATCTGTTATAATAGGGTCGGAGGAGAGGTTGGATGGAGCAGAGGTTACGGTAGAAAGCGAAGGGAATGACGGGGAGGGTATAGAAAGGACAGAAGAGGGGGAGATAGGATCTAGGAGTGATGGGGGACTGATGACCAACCAGGTCGAGGCAGGTGATTCAGGAACCAAACTCGGCGAGACCGCTGATGACATCACAGAGGCTTCCTCAAAAGAGCCACCAGCGGATCATGGTCCACTGTATGAAAAGAAGAGTAAAGAGGAGGTGAAGTGTATGGATTCATCTATTGTGACCAAGAAAACAGTTGAGGACACTATGACATATAGTACTGAGATTCACCAGGAGAAAGATCTGGATGATGCTGTTATCAACCCAGTCAAATCAAGCCCTGAGCCCGAGGATGAGAAACAGAACACAGACAACACAGGGGAGAAGAAAGAGACAGAGAAAGAGAAAGAGGAGGAGGAGGAGGAGGAGAAAGAGGTAAATACCAACCAACCCCAGCCACAGGGAGGCAGTGCTGCAGGTCAGAAGAAGAAAAAGAAGAAGAAAGGCAAAAAGAAGAAGGGAGATTCACAAGGAGATGAAAAGCAAGCCGATGATGGAAAGATCAAGGAGAAGAGTACAGTAGAGAAGATTACAGTCGAGAAGGGTCCCATCTCAGCCTCAACAGATAAGAGTGTAAAGAATGTAGACTTGACTACAGGAGAGAAGGGTGTAGATGATGTAGTCATGACTACAGGAGAGAAGGTTGTAGATGATGTAGTCATGACTACAGGAGAGAAGGGTGTAGGTGATGTTGCATTGTCTACAGCACAGGATGATCTAGTATTGACCCCAAGCAGTGTTGAAGACACTGGGACAACACTGCCAGCTGATGTAGAGATATGCTTACCGGAGGAGAAATGCAGCTCCACACCCTCTGACAGCCATTGTGCTGGGGCAGGAGGCCAGCCTGAGCCAGGGTTGGAGGAGCTACCTGACTGTCTGGTGGACAACCAGCCTTTACTGGAGAACAGCAAGCCAGAGAGTGTAGAAGGAACAACAGAAACGTCAAATAACAAAAAGAAGAAGAAAGGCAAAAAGAAGAAGGGAGAGAGACAATGTGATGAAAAGCAAGGGGATGGAAAGAACAAGGAGAAGATTACAGCAGAGAAAGGTGCCATCTCAACTTCAGATAAGAGTGTTAAGGATGTAGTTTTGACTACAGGAGAACAGGATCTAGTCGAGGGACCTGAGGTGAAAACTGAGGCGTTTCCTATTGAAACCTCAAAGGAAGAATCTGAGAGTGACCCGGCTAAGGTTGAGGAGCCAGTCACCAAGATGGAGAGAATGGAGGACCAGCAACAGCCTAGTCTGGAAACAGATACAACACAAGCAGTGTTACCAGGAATATGCCCTGGGTCTAACAGCAGTGGTGTGGATAATACTGACCACTCTGAGTATAAAACCAGTGCTGATAACCCTAATGGGGAACCAGATTCCACAACCAAGGCTGATTATTCTATGGACGAATCAGAATACAAGACTGATAAGATGGACAACCCTCAGGTCCAATCAGAATCTCAAACCCAAGCTGACAAACCTACGGACGAACAAGAACCCACAACCAACAATGATAATGTTGAAGAGGAATCTAAACACCCAAGCAATGCTGAGAATGTAAAGAATGAATTAGAATCCCCAAGTACACCTGATTCCCAAAAGGAACAATCAGAACCCACAGAGAACACAGATCACATTGGACCCTCCCCTGAGTCCTCAGCTGACTCAGAATGTCTATTAGATTCTAAACAGCCCACAGTTATGATGTCCAATAGTGTAGAGGACACTGGGACAACACAGCCAGCTGAGGTAGAGAATTGCTGTAACTCACTAGTTGAGAAATGTGGCTCCACACCCCCTGACAGCCACTGCTGTGCTGGAGCAGGAGGCCAGCCCGAGCCAGGGGTGGAGGAGCTAACTGACTGTCTGGTGGACAACCAGTCTTTACAGGAGAACAGCAAGCCAGAGAGTGTGGATGGAAGCAGTGCATCCAACGATGACGGCAGTGTGGAGACTAAGCAGAATGATACAGAGACCCAAACCCAGGAGACAGTTGAGTCTCTTACAGAACAAGACCTCAATAAACGTGGCCTATGCCAGGATGACACAGATCTAAAGAGTGCGGAGGAAACAGAAACCCAGGAGACGGTTGATTCTCTTAGGCCAAAGGACGGTGATGAGAGCGGACCTGGCACTGTGGACGATGCAGATCCAGTGAGTGTGGAAGGAGAGAATGAACAGCTGTGTGACAATAAGGCAGGTCTACCATGCTGTTCACTGGAGGAAGAGCAAGATGTCCCTATTAAGGACAGGCAGGAGGACGAGGAGGTGTCTGAACCCATTAAACAGGAGGAAGAGGAAGATGAAGAGGAAGAAGAAAACGAGGAGGGTCTCTCATTTGACTTTGATGACATGGATTTGGAGGTTAACGCCACACGTGTTGTTCCACAAACTATCCAGGAGGACGTAGCAGAGGTGGTGGCAGCTACGTCAGAGGGAGACAGCAGCAGCTCAGAGCAGAGACGGAGGGATGCTGCTGCTAGTCATAAAGAGTATGTTGAGGATGTAGAGTCACAAGGAGAGCCTGGTGGTGTTGTAGACAAGGAGGATGAGGTAGGAGATGGGGACATGTCGACAGGTGAACAGGTGGAGAACAAGGAGGATGAGGTTGGGGACAAGTCGACAGGTGAACAGGTGGAGAACAAGGAGGATGAGGTTGGGGACAAGTCAACAGGTGAACAGGTGGAGAACAAGGAGGATGAGGTAGGGGACAAGTCAACAGGTGAACAGAAGGGTCCAGCAGTAGAGGGGGCTAGCGTGACAGAAGCACCAGCGGAGGGGATGGGTAGTGTGACAGAGGAGCACCAAAGCCCAAAGGAGACAGAGCCAACCATAGGTGAGGAGACGTGGAGTCTGAATGAGGTAGAACCAATCACAGCAAAGGAAGCGGCTGAACTACCAATAAGAGTAGAAGAGGGGTTTAGTGACTCAAGGATTCCGATTTCAAAAGAGTGTGTGAGTGTAGAACAGCAGGGGAATACAGAGGGTGGTAGGGTGCAGAATGGAACCCAGGCAGTGGCTGTATCAGGAACAGTGGAGGAGGGAGAGGAGGCTATCCAGTACGGGATACCAGGAGGAAGACTAGGGAGTGAGAACATGGAGGAGCCAGTGGGAGGAGACGGTGACTCTTCAAGGAGGGGCTCCAAGCGAGGCAACAAAAAGGGCAAGGGGAAGGGGAAGGAGGACTGTAGAATGTCTTAGTTGATTGGCTACTGTATGAGGGCTTAGTTGATTGGCTATGAGAGGGCTTCTGAATTCTAAACCGAGGTCTGCGTTCTAAATGACTCTACTGTTGTCTGATGTTCTATTTAATTCTAATGCATTCCAAAGTCGCTGTAAAACTGTTCTGTACATCTGTATCTTTCTAAAACACATTGGATACAAACTGTATAAATGTTTTAGCTTTGTAGAACCAATCTCTTATACGTAAATACCTTTTGGCTTATTGATCTCATGATAACCAGATTAAGGACTTCAGAGGCACTAATTATTTTTGTCATTATTGAGGTGAAATGCTCTGCAGAAACGCCTCCAATTATCTTTGAGAATGTATTTGATAGACATCATAGCCCATATGGTAAGTCTAACATTGGTCAAGTAGACAACATTGCACCGGATCTATCAGAGCCCAAAGCTCAGAGAACATATTTATTTTTTGCTATTGTTACATCATATTTATCTTTCTGTCAGTGATGCCTGTCGTACTATTGTGATGTCATATGCTCTTGCATGTTATATGGACCGTGAGCTTCAAATGTGTAATTCCCTCAAGTGATTGAGCAATATCTACAGCTTACAGCATCTACAGTGTATGAATGTCAATATAATTGATTAAGTATCTTCTGCTTCCATCCAAGCCATGAATGTTTACGTACAGATGCATGATGCTTGTAATTGACTACCCAGATTGACTGTTTACTGTAGTGATTGATTGCACAATACTGTATTTCCTGTAATACCAATGTTGTCTCCAGAATGCTTGAGAGCAGAAAACTTTCTTTTATAAAACAAAACAAATCTCATCCAGTTTACTGGCTTGATACACAGGTTCAGATGAAGCCACAAGCAAGGGGGATTCTGTCTTTTTGGCTTTTATTTTGAAATTGTTAAGTGGTTAAGTTGTCCAGCCCTCGTGCCATAACCATCATTGGGAGACAGAATATTCCGTTACAAGCCAATTCCAGTTTGTGGTCTGTGGTGTCTAGATGGTTAAATTGTGTAAGCAGTATTCTGCCATGTGTATGTTGATGCCATAAGATACAACCAATGTGTGTAAAAAAAAAAATTAAAAAAAAAAGCCCCAAAAAAAAGTAATTAATTTTGTTTATCTCTGGTCTAAATGTTGGTTTCTTCAGATGCACTTTTGCAATGAACTTGTGTTACTGTTTCATTCCTGAATAAAAAACTGTACCGGCTTTGGGAGAACAAGAGGGAACTGAATGTCATGTTATTTCTGGTATATAGTGTGTATAGTATATATAATACATAGTGTGTGTATAGTGTATATATAAGTGTATATATACAGTACTTGCCTAGTAGTGTACAGAAGTCTGCCAGTGCCTAATGGTGCCTTCATGTCTGAATTAGGAAACTTGCTGTAGAAAGATGACACCCAAGTTTCCCTCTCGGAGGGTATCAGAATCAACCAATCGTAAGCTCTATGCAAATAACTTAATTTAAGAGTTTTGGACTTGTCACGAATGCACCATCAGTGCATTGCCACATCAACAGTATCTCTATGGTTCATCTCCTCTGTTATCATTCTACACTGTAGCATGAAACCACCCTAGAGACTGTGAATCCTGCAGTGTCCTGTTGTCCACAGTCTCTGCATGCTAACCATCACCCCCCACGCTCCACCCCCCACCCCCACCCTCTCCCAATGGACACCCACTCCATTGCATGCACCCAGTGACCCCTCCCACCCAGACTCAGAGCCTGGGACCTCCATGTCCCAGGCTCCTCCCATCCCTGGTATGTCAACATTGTTGTTATTCTAAACCTTGTTGTTTAATAATGGTTGTGACGACATGAACATAATGGAATGACGATTTGTGATTTTATTGGTTTTGTAGATAAACTTGAGACTGTATGGATAAAACGACAGCAATGTAACCTAATGTTACTGTACTATAGCAAGCAGGTTTTATACTTTGTTCAAACCTCAGCATTTGTACGTCAGAGGTCGGATAAACTGTGAACTCTGACCTTCATCATGTCTGTTTCCTCTTCCAGAGATCCGCCTAAGAAAGCTGGTCGATGAACGGGAGAACCTGATTGGACAGGTGAGTCAGAGTAGTGCGTACTGTAGAATACAAACAGTTGAAGCTACAGAAGGTGTAATGGACAGTATAAATGAGATGGAAATGGTTATATGCAAGTTTTATGTTTGTTTTGTGTGTTTTATATATTTTGTATGTATGTAATGTGTGTTTTATGTGTGTTCTGTGTGTGTTCCTGTCCAGGTGAAGAAACTGAAGGCCCAGGTGGAGCAGAAGAACCAGAGGAACGGAACCGAGGAAGGTTCAAGCCCTGAGGGAGAGGTTCTAGAGAACGGCACAGATCCACACATACTAGACCTGCAGAGTGAGTATAGACCCACATACTAGACCAGCAGAGTATAGATCCACACATACTAGACCTGCAGCGTGAGTACATTCTACATTCCTACTTGACTTCTGTACAGACAGTTTAAACCCCAAAACCAATAATAATACACTGTCGATTTTGTGGAACCAGTTTTCTTCCTTTAACACACATACACCCGTTGCCAACATTATTTATTTATTTATTTATTTCATGGGTGTTTACAATGTTTGTTGACATTTGTTTCTTGTCATTTCCAGGAGACTCCACCCGGCAGATCAGTGACCTGAAGTTTAAAGTGGTGAAGGCCGAGCAGGAGGTCACTGCTCTGGAGCAGAACGTGAGTGTGTCTGTCCTCAGGCGGACGCTGAGCTCTGGGTGTTGCACATAGACAGGAGTGACAGGTGGCAGGAGTCTAATCATGACAGGATTATTGACTCTACATATCAAAGACATCTGCATGTCTGTTCTCTGTTATATTCCTGTCTGAATGTTCCATATAGTTTGTGTGGCATTGAATGCAGCCCTGGTTGAATGTGACAATATCTCCATCATAGAAAAGAAGCATTGTTAGTTTTGGTGTCTTGTTTATAAGATGAAATCCTGATGTCTTCATTCTCTCCCTCCCTATCTCTCTCTCTCTCTCTGTCTGTCTGTCAGGTGACCAGACTGGAGAGTCAGGTGACGCGCTACAAGTCTGCATCAGAGAACTCTGAGAAAGTGGAGGACGAGCTTAAGGCTGAGAAACGAAAACTGCAGAGAGAGGTAGGTTCTACTATAGAACACAGCTGTCAGTCAAGCAGCAGAGAGAGGTAGGTTTTACTATAGAACACATCTGTCAGTCAAGCAGCAGAGAGAGGTAGGTTCTACTGTAGAACACAGCTGTCAGTCAAGCAGCAGAGAGAGGTAGGTTTTACTATAGAACACATCTGTCAGTCAAGCAGCAGAGAGAGGTAGGTTCTACTGTAGAACACAGCTGTCAGTCAAGCAGCAGAGAGAGGTAGGTTTTACTATAGAACACATCTGTCAGTCAAGCAGCAGAGAGAGGTAGGTTCTACTGTAGAACACAGCTGTCAGTCAAGCAGCAGAGAGAGGTAGGTTCTACTATAGAACACATTTGTCAGTCAAGCATTGGTCATGTTTCTCCTTCTCTCCCTCCCCAATGCCAGCTGCGCTCGGCACTGGACAAGATAGACGAGCTGGAGTCCAACAACAGCCACCTGAACAAACGACTGGACAAGATGAAGGCCAATCGCGGCACGGCACCGACTCCATAACCAATCACCTGGCCTGATAAACTTCACCCATCTTCTGTCTGTCTGTCTGCATTGGCTGACGCTGTGGAGGCGGAGCCTGCCTCTCGGCCTCTCTCCACTCGCCTCGCAACCTTACCGAAGAAACTTGAGAAACTGAATTGTATCGCGAATCGCAGAAGCACACGACAACACTGAACACAAAACACGCAATGTGCCATTTCTTCATGTTTTTTGTTTTTTTTGCGTTTGTTTGTTTTTCAAATGAGAATTCTCCATAGGTAACCAGTATTATGACATGTGACCCAGTATCACTAGTCGAGAGCTCCCTCAAGCACTAAGATGTGTGAACGAGGAAAGAGGAAGTCAGTGTGTCTCACTTCCTGTGGCAACATTCTGTCCATGGTGATACCAGAGTGGTTTATGTGAACCACAGAATTGTGGGAAATGCGGTGACTTGACACTGGAGGTTCTGTGGACTACATTACTCTATCCGACCCCCAGGACCAGTGTCGAGACGAACGCTGAATCTCCCCCCTGATCTGCAACCTTCCGTCCGCTGTCTCCCTCTCAACACTGCGTCCATCTAGTCACAGTAAAACGGGACAGGCTGATGACCTCAAGCCCTGATGATGATGATTGATGATGATGATGATGAAATCCCAGTGGACTGACCTGGGTTTGTGTGTGTGCCGTGGATGTAAGAACCATTGTGTGTGAGTGTTTTTTTCGCTGGCTTGTAACTGCATTTCTCTCTCATTTGGGTCCTTAGCCAAAGTCCTGAGCAAATGTCACCCTGGAGTCAGTTACCCTGGAGTCAGTTACCCTGGAGTCAGTTACCCGAAAGCTTCGTAGCTGCAGTAGTACTGGAGTAGTAATCTCTTTTGACAATCCAGTCCCACTCCTCCGAGTTCTTCATTTAAGTAATTTCATTAGTTCACACAGGAGATTGACCCTGCTAACATTGATTTTTACAATTGTCACTCTCTTGCGGCTTTACAGCTGGGTTGTTGAGATCAAGTACTATTTAAGATCCAAAGCTTTTGAGAAACTGAGCCCTGGTCAGGTGGTTGCAGAAGAGACACACGCTGCTGTGTCTCTTCCGGCTAAGGGCTAGTGTAGTTGACTAGATACTCTCTCTCTCTCTTTCTCTCTCTCTCTCTCCACAACGAATATAACCATCATCACACAAACGTATAACTGCACTTGTGATTTCACCAGCTTTGACACCTCAGATATATTCGTCTTCCAAAGTTTTTTTTTTTTGTGACATAAATATTCAAAGTTTATCATTTCAAGTCATAATTGTCTTTGAATGTAATGCTCGTAAGGTGGACCCCATATATACAGCCTGGCATCAGCTTCAGTCACAATTGAGTGAGGCTAAGAGCAGCAAATCACATAGTTAGAAGCTTCGCCACCCCTCCTCCAATTAGGTAGAGCCTCAACAAAGCTAGTCTCGTCTTGTCTCAAGTAGAAAGTCACTGGTTGGCCTTCCACCTCCCACATTCTTGCATGTTTAACCTGATGATGATGAAGAGGACACAAATGGAGGGGGTTACAGAAGACCCCTCTGAACACACACAGAAACACACACGCTCTGGGAAGATGCTGCTTCACTGTTTACAAAGCTTTAAACTGTTTGTAAAGAGACTTAAGGAATTGTAATCTTTGTGCAATAAAATGTCCTACCATGCTGTACCAGCAGATGTGTGTGTTTCAGTCACGAACCTCTGGGACAGGTGAGCCAGTAGGTAGAAGGAATACGGATGATTTAACCTTTATAAGAAGGGCAGTCTCTTCTTCACAGGGAATGACTGTTGCCAGATAAACCAAGGACTAAGTAGGAGAGAATGTATAACTGATTTGTAAACTAAATGAGTCATTCATAACCTTGTTGAAACCAGGCTTTCCTAGTTCAGAAAGCCTGGGGAAATCCTTTGCAGAAAGTAGCTACAAAGGGGTGGAAACCTGTTTAAAATGAATTATGGTTTGACGTGTCACGAAGCAATCAAATACCTTGCTTGGTTTTCTTCAATGTTGCAACATAACAACAAGCGGCCGTCTATGGGCATGTGGAGGCAGGGTTCTTGCAATGTAACATCCAATGAAACGAGCACATCGCTCCGTCCAGTTCAATCCAAGCCAGATCAGCTAATCTGAAATTCTCCAGACCTCCAAAGGAGACGTGAGAACAACGTGATTTGGAAGTATTTGGAGACTAATTATTCATAAACACATTGAAAGAGAAATGCACGACAATTTGCCACACAAGACCTTTGTTGATCTCAGGTTTGCTTTAGCGTCTTGTAAAAAAGTGTATCCTTCTGTTAAATAAGGATCTAAATGGAACAATAGAATGTACTGTAATTAATCATGTTAATTAAGCAATAGAGAAAGACAACGGGGGATTTTGATAATGCTGTTGTTTGTGGTTATTGTTGACTTGATTCAAATAATACTGTCAAATTATGTCTTAATACCGTCTTTGGGCTGCTTTCAGATGTCATTCAGGCTCGTTCCTAAAAAAAGATTTTGTGATTTTTTTTCTAACCTTTTCAAGTCAGGGGGAGTGCGGTGTATGGCTGTAGTTTTTGACGACCACTGAAAAAAAGAGCCCCAATCACATAATGGGGGGGTCTTTTCTTTAGGACCTTTTCTTCTTATGTTTTGACTAAAGAAGAAAAATCTATTTGACATGTGAAGACACCGGAGTGGTACTGGAGATAATGAATACCAGGTTAAAAAATGGTGGAGTGTCTGTCCCTTTAACAGGTTAGGGGATATTTTGCAAGGGCACTAATAGGCTACAAGAGGCTCAACCATTTTCCCTGCGAGACGTTTGTTTGTCTCAGTCAAGTTGATGTTTATGCATTTGCATCCTCATGGAAAGAGTATGTTTCTTTATAATACTAAAAGCTAAATGAAACATAGCGGTGTTGTAGCTACGCTGCTCATGGTGACTGACAGGCCCGCGCGTCCCTGCCTCTCGGTAGCCCTGACGTCAGAGGGCACACACTATGACTTGGGCCTAATATGGTCTCTATATAGTGACTTTATGTTTGCGTTGGTCATTTAGTCAATACATTTTCACCTGATAGATACAGTAGGATACTGCGCTCCAGCCGTCGACTTCACCATGGAAGATGATAAGGTAGGCCTGTGTGACTCTGCATAACGGACTGCTAGATAGCCAATTGCCGATTATTGACCTTGATAATTGAGTTGATAATTGTATTGTATTGTATAGTACTGTGTAGTCGGTTTTGCGTGCTCTATGGATTTGCAAGCTGTTGCGCTGCGCAGCCCGATGTAATGCAATGTAGTCGAACTGAAACTAGCACAAAAGCTTATTGAAAGCCTCTCATCTGAGAGGCTAGCCTCTATCCAAAAGTAGGGCCATAAGACTATAGGTCTAGGTCCAAAGCTTGGTTAGTTAATGCATGCGCCACAGCTAAAAGCTCGAGGTCCAAAACAATTTGCCTACCAGATATGTACTTGACTAATACCCGTTCACAGTAGGCCTATTCTGTAACTAGCCACCTGGGCTTATGCGTGCCGAACAGCCTCTCGAAGCACGCGAGTTGAAGCTGAACTCTTGCAGGACAGGTTTCAGGGTTGTATTCCATCCAATTAAGTTCATACTGTATGTAAACACAATTGTACACATCATGTCGAATGCTAATGGGTAAGTGTGCAGTTCATACGCGATTTTGTATGTACAGTATGATGGCTGAAAACTACAGTTCCAAATGACCGCAGTTTAATTGTGTGTATGTACTCAGGAAAGTATTCAAACTCCTTCACTGTTTCCACATTTTGTTGTGTTATAGACTCAATTTAAAATGGATTAAATTAAAAGAATTTGCCATCAATCCACACACAATACCCCAGAATGACAAAGCGAAAACAGATTTTTAGAAATTTCTGTAAATTTATCAGAATCAGAATGAGAATCAGAATTATTTTATTTGGCTAAGTATATTTGCACATACAGGAAATTGACTTGGTGAGGTTGGTGCATGGACATAAAAAACAAATTGCAAATATTGACAAGAAATGTACAAAATAGCAAAGTTTTAACAAAAAATCAATAACAAATTTACAAAAAAGAGTAGCAGAACAATACATCTTGTAGGCTGTGTGAGACTAAATGTCAATGAGGCTAGAGGCTGTGAAATGGTTGTGGGGCATGAACACTATAAATTCAGACCCTTCGCTATGACACTCTTAAAATGAGCTAAAATGCAAAAATGTCATCAACAAATCACTCAATAAGTTGAATTGAGTCCTTCTTAATGCAAGGATAATAGTTCATGTCATTTTGGAATTAATCTATCTGATTTGCATAGGAATCAATTACACACTGTAGATTAGGATGTCACTACCACTGTTGAACCAGCCCTGATATGGAATCTCCCACTGCTATGGACACTCACCATATCAGGGCTGTAATCACAAACACACCCGTCTGACCTCTTCACACTGTGAATGATACTGCGCACATAGGCCCCTCCTCCTCTGTGGACATGGCCAATCAGGTGAACTCTGTCCAGGAAGCAGCTGATGCCCAGGATGCTGTGTCCAGGGTCTCTAAAGTTGTGGACCTCCCTCAATTCAACCCGGATGTGTTCAATCCAATCATCATCCGGTTTCTTCAGAACCTGACTGAAGAGTATGTACAAGCTTTCTTTCTACAGTAGTATTTGTGTGCAGTGCACCCAAAATAATAATATCCTATGGAATGTTTTTAGTCTTTTGGCTTTTAGGTTAAACATCCGAATATCTCTTTCAGGCAATGGAAGCTGCTGAGAGTCAGCAATGTCGATGAGGTAAATCTTACAAGAGACGTCTCCTACTACATTGAATCTACAAGATCACTATTGCCTCTTTTGGAGCATGGTTGTAGAATCAGACTAGAGTAATCGATACTGTCAGTTTTAGAACCTGACTAGAGTAATCAACTCTGTCTCTGTCCATCTCTACACCAGGCTATAAAGGCTTCTTTGGCATCACTGAGGACAGCCTCCTCAGTAGTGTGCAGGAGTCCTTCCATATGTCCCTGAGCAGTGTCCTGGGGGCACAGGGGGAGAGTCAGGTAGCTACAGAGAGTCTCACCAGGGTCATCATTGGTGAAGTGGCCAAGAAGGTGAAGACTCCTCTCTCTGAGCGAACATCCCCAATAATCTTTGCCAGTGGCAATGCCTCCAGTGGAGATGAAGGCCGCCCCCCCCAGTTAAGAAGGAAAGGCAGTGAAGTCAGCGTCACCAGCCTCACCAGCTACAACAGCCACATTCTGTTGATGGCTTTTCAGGGGAATCTGGCATCATCAGAGGAGGGTAGGGTAATGTACTCTGTGGTGACCTCCATGCTGTGTGGCATGGACGTGGTGGACACTGATTGGACTTGAGGCCGGGGGACACCCCGACCGTCCTCCTTTTGGTCCACCCTCTCTGTCACGTCAGACAGTGGCTCGGAGAGCGCATTGGCCTTCTCTCCTGGAGCGCTACCAGGCAACCCCATCCCCTCAGAGTGGCCAGTGGAGAGCTATTGCCCAATCATCAGGAGCTCTGTTATTGACACCGGCAACTCCTCCACTCAGCCTGACATGTTTGTAGACACCAGGCAGCAAATCTCCTCCATAGTGGAGACCCTGATAGTGACCTCTGACCCCACAGAGGATCTTAAACAGTTGAGGGAGTACAGGTGGTCTCCAACATCAACACCATCAGTCTGTCTCTCTATCCTTGAGCAGCAGCCTGCCAGCCCTGTCCTCTGCTCTGCTGCTGACCCAGCCTCCAGCAGCCCAGACAGGGTTGATGTGACATCCTCTCTCCCTCAACTGGCTCTAGACTCCACTGGTGATGACGACACCAACCTAGTCACCTTGGTGCTGGTGAGGCTACTGACTGACATCAGTGCCTCCCAGCTGATGGATTCAGACATTGGCAACATGGCGCGAGGTCTGGCAGAGAGGATCCTGCTAGAATTCTATGGTGCCTCAGGCCTCTACCCTCTAACCTACACCAAGGATGTCATAATAAGGAACATTTACAAGAAGGTCTACAAGGGGCTTCTACAGGAGTTTGTCTCTGCTCATGTGCTGCAGGCTGCTCTGGCCTCTCAGAGCCCCAGCTTTGACAACGTTGTGGTCAGAGCATTGTCAAACCAGCTGGTGAGTAACTTTGGTGAGGTCAGACCTTCAGCTACCAAGGTGGAGTCCTCCTCAGCCGCTGGACTCAGGTGTGAAGTAGGGGGAAACTCTCTCCTTCCACAGCCTGGTGTGAAGACCAGCAAGAAGAGTTCCTGGTTTCTTTGTGGGCTTGGCAAGGTATGTACAGTATGTCATTAACTGTCTTCATTCATGTATTTTGGTAAGTTATCTATACTTTTAGTTTAGTGTTGTGTTTTGTGTGTTATTCCATCTAATGTAGCTCTTATCTGTCATCCAGAAATCAAAGAAGGGAACTAAAGACAACCAGTGCCCTCCGACACCAGCCCAGGACCAGACCCCTGCTGCCAACCAAGCCGCTAAGTTCAAAAGAACATGGACTCTACTTGTTGGAATTGTTTGTACTTGTCAATCATTGCCATGTATATAGCACTTAACCGTATGGTTACAGACAATGTTAGCCCTAAGGATATTGAGTCAGTTAATTCAAATATTTGTTGTCTTTCTCGTACTGCTTCCCTCAACGACCAAGATGCTGTGACGTCCTCCCAGGGAGAGAGCGGACCGTCCAGCTCCAGCTCCACACCATGCAAGCCTTCCTTCCTGGTCAGGCTGTTTACCACGGGCAAAGCCCTGGCCAAGCCCTTCACCTCTACCAAGAAGAACAGAAAACCTTGAACATGGTTTTTGTTAATCAGTAAAAAAAAATAATAATAATTGCATTCTAGTTACATTGACTGTGTTTTCATAAAATAAGATGGCTCTGACACACACAGGTAGAGCTTGTATGTAGTCTACCTTAGCTAGTAGCTAGCTACTCAGGGCAAGGCCAGGATAATACAGCTGTCAAAGCAGAAAATGAGAGAATGGCACACAGAATGGTGGGGATGTTGGTGTCTCCTCTATTGTTATGTCAGCTACCTCAACAAAGAGGAGTAAACAGAAGAAAGCCAGAATGTAGTCCTCTTCCACACTAATTTAGTCCATAGTGATATCCTCATGCAAAAAGTAGTAAGGACAGTTTAGTGTTGCACTATTTCAGCATGCAAACACCATCTAGGGGCTCCAGATCATAACAGCTCACAGAGTTACTGAGAGGACTCTGCATGCAGTATTGGGCCTGGCTGGGTTAGGAAGGCTGCCCCAGCATGCAGCAGCATACTGGGGCCCCTTTTGGAATGCTGCCCCACCGTGCAGCAGCGCAGTGGGGCCTCTTTTGGGAGGCTGCCCCCAGTGTGCAGCAGCACAGTGGGACCTCTGTTCATGAGTCAAACGTAAACATAAGCTGTAATTGAAAATGTGATGCCTAAAGAGGGGTCTCACATTTCAGAGTAACTTTCCTCACATAGATGATACTGTATCTATACGTGCTGTTGACATATCCACATATGAACTAGATATGGGGAGGCCTGCCAAGAGTTACTGTATCTGGCACCTGGACCATTTAGATTGAAGGCAACCTTTTAAGGTTCAAACAGAGAATGCCTTGTCTGTAGTTGCTACTGTTTTGGACAGAACAGTGTATCTAATATTACAATGATCGGGTTTTCTTGTGCAAAAACCTGCTGCAAACCTATGACAGCTTTAAAAACTTGCAGTTCCACGTGAATCAGGCAGTTTAAAAAACTCCCAAAATAATACAACATCATGAATTGGAAGGTATGAGGAATTTACAAAGGAATATGGTACCAGCTAGTGAGCATAATACAGTGAACACAGGTCAAGGGCCTGTCGTTCTGACAACATGGTGCAGAGCTTCCAGAAACAAGACTAGAAACGGCATAGATAGTGGGCCTCAAGTCCTCCTGGGTCTAGATTGTGTGTGTGTGTGTGTGAGAACGTGACTGGGGGAGTCCATAGAGGGTCCATCCCACTTCATCTCTTTTGACAATCCAGTCCCACTCCTTCACTAGTCTTCTCTCCTGTGTGAGTGCGCTGGTGTCTCTTAAAGTCTTGTGACTGGCTAAAGCTCCTCTCACAATGGGAGCAGTGGTAAGGCTACTCCTGTGTGAGTGTGCTGGTGTCTTACAAGGTGTCTCTTTGTAGTGAAGCTCCTGTGTCTCTCTGGTTGCGGTTGGGGTGCAGGAGGGGGGTATCTGAGGTGGTCAGGCGCGGGTGTGAGCCTCTGGAAGATGAGGTCTGATCTCTCCGATCCTCAGCAGACTGACCTACTTGTCATGGTGCCATCTCTTTATGTGCTTGTGGAGGAAGATCTGAGCCATGTAGGAGAACAGACACCTGAGACTGGGAGACTCCCTGTTCACCCCTGTGTGTGAGAGAGAGAGAGAGAGAGAGAGAGAGAGAGAGAGAGAATAAATAATAAATCGGATCATAACATGCAAAATACTAATTAGTTGAATCAACTCAGAAGAGGAGAAAAGGAGGGAAGGGAGTAAGGCTGCAATGCACACACATACGTGCGTACCGACATACATACACGCACTAAGACTACTCGATGCTGCAGATTGGAAAGGAGTAAAAAAAAAAAAAATAATAACCACGTTTTCCGATAAGAAGTGCGTTCTCACGTCCTGGTAGACTTCCTCCTTGGGGTGCGCAGGTCTATAGGTTCAGCCTCAGGTATAGGTGTATGTACTCGCGACATGCATTGCTACTACTAGTAGTTTCATCATCGTCGTAAACTTTTAAATTCTACCTGGCATTAGCTGGCTGCCTGACATACCCTGTAGCTAGCTATCACCCACCTCTTCAGAGGAACTCATCCTAGCCGCTAGTACTAGCGCTCCTGTCTGACCCTGGCTGGACCTGGACCAAGACTCCAAACGACGTTAGAAAAGTTGACCCTAACCCTAACCTCTCGCTATTAGTGCTAATATTAGGTAATATTATTTGGAATTTATATCAACGTTATTTTGCTTTTTACCAAAAGCTTGCCTGTAGCTAGCTGTTTAGCTGTCAACCGCCGGACAAGCTCCTCTAGAAATCTAATTACGTTTTGTTGCTATTGGGATAACACAGGCAGCCATTACCCCTTGTAAAATTAAGAAATATTATATATTACCCTATTTAAAGAAATAATAATCTAAATAACAAGTACCTTTTCGAACTTCTAACGGTGTAGCTTTAGCTGCGCTGTTCTCTCGGGTCGGTCTTTCTGTGGTAAATGTTCTCGAGCATCCTGGTTCGCGAGACCAGTTCTCCTTGGCGCCAAAAGTAGAACGGCGCGAGAGTCGTCAGCGTAGCTAGTGCTGAGTGTCGCTCTCTGTCAGTCGGCCTGCCACCGCCATGTTGGGGTTTCCAGTGTGGGCCAGCCATAGCACGTCTAGTATAGATATTATGTAGGCCAGCCATAGCACGTCTAGTATAGATATTATGTAGGCCAGCCTTAGCACGTCTAGTATAGATATTATGTAGGCCAGCCATAGCACTTCTAGTATAGATATTATGTAGGCCAGCCATAGCACGTCTAGCATAGATATTATGTAGGCCAGCCATAACACTTCTAGTATAGATATTATGTAGGCCAGCCATAACACTTCTAGTATAGATATTATGTAGGCCAGCCTTAGCACGTCTAGTATAGATATTATGTAGGCCAGCCTTAGCACGTCTAGTATAGATATTATGTAGGCCAGCCTTAGCACGTCTAGTATAGATATTATGTAGGCCAGCCTTAGCACGTCTAGTATAGATATTATGTAGGCCAGCCTTAGCACGTCTAGTATAGATATTATGTAGGCCAGCTCTCTTCACCGCACTGCTAGCCTTTACTTTAGCTACAACAGCAACAATCTGAGCTGAATCCTCGGCTGCTGTCCAGGGTGCTGACGCACTTTCAATAATCACCAGCCAAAGTTGTAAAAGTAATAAAAACATATTTTTGATGGCGTGGTTTGTTAAAGTTTGGGAATTTATTGTGTAATATATTCGATAATGTTATGAATGTAAATGTAGGTTTTGTATGATGTGTACTTGCTTTTTGAAACTAAACTAGGGCAATGACCAGAAACTGTTCCATGGTTCAAATATTAAAATATAAAACGGTAAGTGTTAAGGTTAGAGTTAGGGTTTATGGTAGGGTTATCCCAAGGATCCCCCTAAGCATCTATTGTAATGCATGTGACCATGAGACAGTCAGAGAGGCAGTCTATTACTGTGCAGGGTGTGGTGAGTTCACTAGTTTCACTTTGACTTTGAGCTAAATGTCCTCATATTATGGGACAATTACACTTTTATCACTGCAGAAACAATGAACAAACTGTTTATGACATGAGAAACAAAATCATTTTGTTCTTGCCTTCAGGCTATAGACATGACCAGATCCCCATGTCTACATGGTTGGCTTGGATTCAAGCTGTTTGCTTCAGATGTGCCATAGTAGCCTAATATGAATTGGTACATATCCTCATGAAATCCTTAATCTAATGTTCATGCTCCCATGTGTGTTCAACAACATTCATGTTCAGGGACCCTTTTCTTACCAGCAGTATAATGGACATGTATGTCTGATTGAGGCAGAGAAGCTGCATGCATTCAATTGTGTGGTCCTTTGGATCAGGAATGCACTGCAATGTAAAGATGCTGTGACAGTACTCATGTCAGTACTCATGTCATTAACTAAAAAACAAACAAACAAACAGGGTTACAAACCTCATTTTAATTCTGTCTTATTAATCACATTAGTGGTTACACAAACTAATTTAAACTAATTTAATTGAATTGTCTAAAATGTTTTTTGCAGAGGAGCCAGCGTGCCCCTATAGGCTCCATCCACTGTGGTGAAAGTAGTTTGTTTCTGATATTCACCAGACATTCAGAGAACCAGCGCTGTCAGTCAGGTAGAGCAGTGGAAAGGCAGCGGCAACCAACTAAGCCCTTTTTCAGAATAAGAGTCCCCTGTCCCCTTTTCCCCCCCATGAAAATGTTCACATGTTTAACTGTATTTAACTTTTAAATTACTTTTGTCCCTCAGGTATATTACAAGCGTGTGGAGGTGGCCTCTGAGGTGGATCTGCTAGCTCTGGTAACTGGTGTTCTGTCCATCACCCCGGTTCTCTGGAGCCTCTGGACCAGCCTGCGTCTGAACTTCTCCGCTATGAAGGCGTAGAGCAGCGGGTTCACACAGCTGTGCAGCAGCCCCAGGCTCTGGGTGGCCAACATGGCCCTGTTTACAGCGGCCCACGCCCCGCAGCCATGCTCCAGCAGCCTGGCCCGCAGCAGAGTGTCCACCATCACAGTCAGGTGGTAGGGCATCCAGCAGAGGAGGAACGCCACCACCACCGCCATGATCACCCGCATGGCACGCTGGCGCTGGAAGCCCCCCCGGATCCGCAGCAGCCGGCCCACCGTGACGCCGTAGCACACCAGCATCACCACCAGTGGCAGCAGGAAGCCCAGCGTGTGGCGGAGCCCCCTAGTGGCCAGACGCCACTCCTCAGCACTGCCGGGGTCATAACGCTCCCCACACACCACACCCCTCTCATCCTGGCCACCAGGGGGCAGGAAGGCAGAGTTGTAGAGGGCGGGGAGGGACAGGAAACCCCCCAGGACCCAGACAAAGGCACAGGCCCCCCAGCTGACCAGACGTCGGTTGGCACGGCGAGCCTCCTTCGCCCTGACGATCATCCGGTAGCGGTCCACGCTGATGCATGCCAGGAACAGGATGCTACTGTAGAAACTCACTTCCTGTAGCAAGCTGACGATCTTACATATCACGTCTCCGAATACCCAGCCCTGCGTTACCGAGGTGGCCCAGAACGGCAGGGTCACAGCCAATAGGATGTCAGCCAGGGCAAGGTGCAGCAGGTATAGGTCGGAGGGAGACAAGGCATGGCGGCTGGAGCCAATCACAAGGCCCACCACCAGGTTCCCAGGGACAGCCAATAGGAACACCAGGATGTAGAAGACACACAGGACGACCGTGACGACGAGGGAGAGGGGCGTGGCCTCGCAGGAGAGTGTGCTCTTGTCGATGATGAAGTGGCTGTCGTTGAAGGAGTCGGTGTAGTTCAGCTCGTTGTAGAAATCGCCAAAGCCGTCCAGAAGGAAGAAAGAGGTGTTTGGGTCTGAGAAGAAGAAGATCATATTAGTTAGAATCATATATGGTTACAATTCATACTGTACAACTAACATCCCAGTTCCTCTTTCCAAGGAAGGGTTCAAATAATATAGTTCAACCATCCAGTGCTTTACACTTTTCAGTCATAGCTATGACCTATGCTGGTGCGGTTCAGTGTGAGTGTGGGAGATGAAGACGCCCTGTGGATAGTTGAAGCAACATTTTAGTTTCCTCTAGATCTACTACAGCAGGAAATCAGCAACATCCTTCACACTTCAATCAAGCTTCGTGACTATTGCTCTGTACCTGGTATTATCATTCATCCCACATCATGGTAGACCGTGGTCTGACCAGTGGCCAAAGTTGCATTCAAAATGTAAATGATATCAGAAGCTTCATAGTTAGATGTGAACAGTTATGGAATATATGGAAGACAGTTATGACAACTATATATGCTGTATCATAGGAATTACAGGACTGTATATATAGTTTTTCTCGATTGCTTGAGCACATTTCCTCAAACAGTATTTCACTTTTCAAAACACATTCCCCTAAACAGTTAACACGTTTGCTAAAATAGCACATGTATTTAACGAAATGCACTATAACTCTCAAAACTTAGAAGTGTGTCACAAAAGCAAATCAGTGAATTAAAACAGTATAATTTATTATCCAATGAAAAATTCAATCCACCATTCATTTCATAATGACACACTAAATAGTAACGATACCGATCTATATGCTCATGTACTGTATGTTATTGCCGTGGGAAGCAATTGAGAAAAACTATAATATATAATAATTTGTTATGAAAAGAAATCACATTTCGTCTTTTAACACATTTCGTCAGCTCATGCACAGAAGATTGATCGACAAACATAGATCTTACAACTGTTCCTCTCTTGTAGCATTGCAGCAGGGTTGTCAGGAGAAATGAAGTACGAAGCTTTCAGGAAACTGACCATGAAATTATGATGCTACCAACCTGACATACTGTTTACACTTTATGACAACCATATGCTATATTATAGTAATTATACATAATAATAATAATAATAATAATAGTAATAATAGTAAGGTTATAACACTTGTTATACAGTAGGAATAAGCTCACCTGTCATTGTGGTGTCTTGCATTGGTATTAAGGAGAGGCTGTCTGACAGAAGGACAGAGGAATAAGTGTCAACCCCCCTCCACCACACACACACACACACACACACAGAGATACTTCCCCGTTTGCCCAATCTGTGGTGGTGTGTTGTGTTCAGCCTGTCCTGACCTGCAGTGTGAAGCTTTAATAAACACCATCATGTGACCTCAGCAGTTCCCCAACGTCTGGAACTGTCATATAAAGACATGAGGCTTGTTTCAAGGTCTTGATAAAGCACTGTGACAGATGTAGTCTACACACAGCGTTTCTGGCCGCTCTGATGTGAAGATGACCTACCTGAGTGAGAAAGACACTGAGGCTCTGTGAGGAAAAAAGCTTTAGAATAATAATTTCTAAATTATTCACGTGTTCTGCACATGTTTCAGTGTATTGTGAGCATTCTCATTTCTAAGAGTGCTATAACTTCTTACTGGCAAAACAGGAAAACCACAAGTCTGGGCCGAAAGGTTAAAGGTTTCCATTTCATAGTAACTACTGTTCGTGTTAGTAGACCAATGAAATAGAAGTGATAACATTTTTCTTCCTTATTGTTGTATTAGTATAAGACAGTCTGATGGGGAAATAACCCTTCAGAACTGAGGTATAATTATGCTTTGTATCTAGCTTACAAAGCTCTTAAGCTTAATAAACTGAGGAAACTTGGTTTCATTACATTGTGTACCCTTTGTGGTTAATTCTTGTGAGCCTAGCAACTCGTGTGTCTTTCAATTGATTAGTTAGTAGAATTTCCACGACAGCTCCCATCTCCTTTTCATGCCTACAGACCAGGAGTCAGTTACCCTTCATAGCTAAAGCAGTACTCAATTCTTCCCCACAACCCAGCCGTATGGCTGCAAGAGAGTACCGATTCTAAAATCGATGTTTGCAGGTTAAAAGAAGAGTGGGCCCTGCATTTTCAAAACAGATAAAGTACTACTTTATTACAAAGCTTTTGGGAAACTGACCACTGACGAGACCACAGTGCCCTGCTGACTCAGTCACAAGACACCTCAGAGGTGGCCGTGGTGTTGCTGGTCACTGCACTCACACTGAAACTGAAACAAAGAGTCACCATAGGAATGAAAAGACTATGTGGTAAACACATGACTCATATTAACCATTGTCTTTCAGACACGCACATACGTGCACACACACACACACACACACACACACACACACACACACACACTGTATGTCTAATGCTCTAGACATCTGAAACTACCTTCATTCCACATATTTGATACAGTTAGATACATTCTATAATTAAACCTCTGCCAGTTTTCTACATTCTACTGTTAAACCCCTGCCAGTTAGATACAGTACATTCTCTCACACAATGTCATTTATTTCTCATAAATGTTTGAGACAATCAAATATCAATCATCTCATATCATAACACTTTTAAAATAATCATCAAAACATCATTTAAAATGCATAATATCAAAATGAGCCAGAAGCCACTGATACCATTCAACACCACAAGCCCAGCTGGGAGGGACAGTTTGCCCACGGTGTGTTTTTAAGGAACTAGTCAGCACATGATCGAAGATTCTGTTGACACACGTGTCTGTCACTTCGTGTTTCCTAACATGCTTCTCCCATGTTCAACATCACAGATCACATGTTGCAGCTTCATGCTACAGGGTCAGTGGGGGTGACAACATAGACATAGACAAAGACTGAATTGGAGAGAAAAGTAGTAGTGTACCTTACTGAGCAAAACTCAATAACAGGTTAGCTATTTCAGGGAAGATGTCACATGTCACAAGATGTCACATGTCTGCACTGATCACACACTGTGTGTGTGTGTGTGTGTGTGTGTGTGTGTGTGTGTGTGTGTGTTTGTGTAGTGGAAGGTGCAATCCAGGCGCTGGCCCACACACACACACACGTACACCAGCACACACACACACAGCAGCACACACACACACACAGGAGCAGCAGCAGCACACACAGCAACACACACACACACACACACACACAGATAAATGCGTGCGCGCGCGCACGCACACACAGACACGCACCCACGCACATACACACACACACACACACACACACACACACACACACACACACACACACACACACACACACACACACACACACACACACACACACACACACACACACACACACACAGCAGCAGCAGCAGCAGCAGCTGTTATCTCAGCTGATATATATCCACACTTGTTGGTAAGGTACATACAACTCCAGCAGCAGCTCTGAGCAGGTGTATATCAGTCTACAGGTGAGATCTGTAGGCAATCATACACCAGGGGTGTCCAAAGTCCGGCCCCCGGGCCAATCAAGGCCCGCGAAGAGATTTAAAACAGCCCAATGTCTATTTCTAAAATAACATTATATGTGGCCAGCACAGCCATAACTGAAACAAAATGTATGCTCACATGCTGCAATTCTTATTTTGACCACACGATGGCAGCTCTCAAACTCGCCAACTGTAGATAGCATTGTGTGGTCAAAAGAAGAAGCCCAACTAGGCGCCAACGGCAGCTAACGCAGCACAATTTGAAAAGGACGTCAGATCTTTGATTTATTAAAAGGCTAATGTATGTATGTATGTAAGTTTCCTATTTTCTTAATGGCCACAGCATACAAGAAGCGCAAAGTTGAGGTCTGCCGATTTCAAGAACACTGGCGTTGTGAATATTCTTTCACTGAAAGTCAAGGGAAATGTGTTTGCCAAGGAGTTCAATATTAAGAGACAATATGACACAAAGCAACCAGCTACAACAACCAGAATGAGGAGAGAGACCTGCTAGTGAGGGAGAGGGACAATGAAAATGTAAAGTCAGAAGTGTGTGTGTGTGTGTGTGTGTGTGTGTGTGTGTGTGTGTGTGTGTGTGTGTGTGTGTGTGTGTGTGTGTGTGTGTGTGTGTGTGTGTGTGTGTGTGTGTGTACTTTACACAGCCTTTACTTTATCCCTTTCAACAACATATTTTTGTCTCCCATTAACAGAAATCTCTCACTGTGTGCTTTGATTTCTCAATAACAGAAATTTCTCAATGAGCTCGCCAAGATGACGATCTGGATTGGTCTGAGTGACAAAGAGGAAGAGGGGACCTGGACATGAGTGGACGGTACTCTACTGACCACAGGGTGAGAGATACAGAACTGTAACTACGGTAGCAAGCGGTTACAGCCTGGAACCAGACTGTATTTGGCTCTGTTTCACTTCTGAGTCATTACAGACCATGGTTGTTGAACAGCCAGATAATGGTGGAGGTCATCCATATTACGGGGAGGAGGACTTCACATATCGAGGGAGGACCATAGAGGGCTAGAGAATAACTTTATAACTGGAACAACTTTAAATGTGTCAGTCATCTCAACTGGATCTGTGAGGAAGAGCCTGAATGATAACCTGTGGTCCTAATTCTGCTCTGCATGCATTATTTGGGGTTTTACTCTTTTTTTTTTTTTACCGTAAAACTTCTGCAGAACTCTGCATTGGGTCTCATTTTGTGAATTCTGGAGTGGCTTGTGACCCCAGACCTCACAACCATAGAAGGCATGGGTTATATAACTGATTCAAGAATATTTAGCCAGATCATAAATGGAATGTCAAGGTTTATGTTCCTTTTGATGGCGGAGAAGGCCATCCTTGCCTTGTCTCTCAGATGGTGATGTTTAGGCCTAGGTAGTTTGTGTGCTCTATGGCAAAGGTGTCTAAATAGAATTTGAGCCCTTGCCAGTTCATTCATGTATATATTGAAGAGGGTGGGGCTCAAGCTGCATCTCTGTCTCACTCTATGGTCCTGTGGCAAGAAATGTATGTGGTTATTGTCAATTTTAACCGCACAATTGTTTGCGTACATTTTTATAATATATGTTTTCCCCCCAATACCAATATCAATTTGTAAAGCAAACCCTCATGCCAAATTGAGTCAAAAGCTTTTTTGAAATCAAGGAGGCATGAAAAGCTTTTGTTTTGGTTTGTTTGTCACTGAGGGTGTGCAGGGTGTATATGTGGTCTGACCTACGGTCATCTGGTAAAAAGCTAATTTGACATTTGCTAAGGACATCACTGTTTTCACTGAGAAAATGTAGGAGTCTGCTGTTAATGGTGCTGCAGAGCATGTTCCCACGGTTACTGTTGACGCAGATCCCACAGTAGTTATTGGGGTCAAATGTGTCTCCACTTTTGAGGTGATCAGACCTTGATTCCAAATATTGTGGAAGATGCCAGAGCTGACGATAATGTTAAAACGTTTTAGTATGGCCAATTTGAATTTGTGGTAGCATATTTCGTCATTTCATTTAGGATACACCACAGGCCCTTTTGAGTTGAAGAGTTTGTATTTCGTCCTGTAGTTCATTCAGTGTAATTGGAGAATTGGAGAGTCTTTAATAGCTGATTCTAAGATGTCTCATTTTTCATGTATATGTTTTTGTTCTTTGGTTCATTGCTATGTGGCCGGAAAGGTTGGAGGTTTATCCATATATCTCCATTTTGGTGAGGTAGCATGTTGTTTTTTGTTCATTGTGTTCAAATTTTTAAAGAATTTATTTGACTCTATGGATTCTTCAATTATGTTGAGCTGGTTTCTGAGATGCTGTTACTTCTTTTTTCTTAGTCTATTTCTATACTGTTTTAGTGTTTTCGTAGTCTATTTCTATACTGTTTTAGTGTTTTCTTAGTCTATTTATATACTGTTTTAGTGTTTCCCCGTTGTGAAGGTGTAGGTTCTGGTTTTCTAGGTCTCTGTTTTTGGTTGGATTTCTTAATTTCTTTCTTTGGTTTTCTGTTTTTTTTTTTTTGGTTTGATATAGAAGCTGATCTCCATAGTGGAGACCCTGATAGTGACCTCCAACCCCACAGCCTCCAGCCTCCAGCAGCCCAGACAGGGTTGATGTGACATCCTCTCTCCCTCACCTGGCTCTAGACTCCACTGGTGATGACGACACCAACCTAGTCACCTTGGTGCTGGTGAGGCTACTGACTGACATCAGTGCCTCCCAGCTGATGGATTCAGACATTGGCAACATGGCGCGAGGTCTGGCAGAGAGGATCCTGCTAGAATTCTATGGTGCCTCAGGCCTCTACCCTCTAACCTACACCAAGGATGTCATAATAAGGAACATTTACAAGAAGGTCTACAAGGGGCTTCTACAGGAGTTTGGCTCTGCTCATGTGCTGCAGGCTGCTCTGGCCTCTCAGAGCCCCAGCTTTGACAATGTTGTGGTCAGAGCATTGTCAAACCAGCTGGTGAGTAACTTTGGTGAGGTCAGACCATCAGCTACCAAGGTGGAGTTCTCCTCAGCCGCTGGACTCAGGGGTGAAGTAGGGGGAAACTCTCTCCTTCCACAGCCTGGTGTGAAGACCAGCAGAAGGAAGAGTTCCTTTCTTTGTGGGCTTGGAAAAGTATGTACAGTATGTCATTAACTGTCTTCATTTATGTATTTTCGTAAGTTATCTACACTTTTAGTTTGCTGTTGTGTTTTGTGTGTTATTCCATCTAACGTAGCTCTTATCTGTCATCCAGAAATCAAAGAAGGGAACTAAAGACAACCAGTGCCCTCCAACACCAGCCCAGGACCAGACCCCTGCTGCCAACCAAGCCGGTAAGTTCAAAAGAACACAGACTCTCCTTGTTGGAATTGTTTGTACTTGTCAATCATTGCCATGTATATAGCATTTAACCGTATGGTAACAGACAATGTTATGCCTAAGGATATTGAGTCAGTTAATTCAAATATTTGTTGTCTTTCTCGTACTGCTTCCCTCAACGACCAAGATGCTGTGACCTCCTCCCAGGGAGAGAGCGGACCGTCCAGCTCCAGCTCCACACCATGCAAGCCTTCCTTCTTGGTCAGGCTGTTTACCATGGGCAAAGCTGTGGCCAAGCCCTCCACCTTCACCTCCACCAAGAAGAACAGAAAACCTTGAACATGGTTTTCATTTATAAGTAAAAATAATAATTGCATCCTAGTTACATTGACTGTGTTTTCATGAAATAAGATGCCCTGATGCACGCACGCACGCACGCACACACACACAGACACACACACACACACACTCATATTTACATTCACTGTGTTTCATGAATTAGGATGGGATGTGTGTAGTTAAAGTATCAGGTATCAGAACTCAGTGAGGTAGAGGTAGAGCTTGTTGGTAGCCTACCTTGTAGCTAGTAGCTAGCTACTCAGGGCAAGGCCAGGATGATACAGCTGTCAAAGCGGAGAATGAGAGACTGGCACACAGAATGGTGGGGATGTTGGTGTCTCCATTGTTGAGCTATATGTCAGCTACCTTACTTCAACAAAGAGGAGTAAACAGGGGAAGGCAGAATGTAGTGCCTCTTCCACACTTCTTCAGAAGCCTCCCCCATGGGTTTCTTACAGGGGAAGCCTCCCCTGTAAGAAACCCATGTCACTTCCACATTGTACATCTCGATCTGAACATTCATTCTCCCACACTGAGCCCCAGTAACACACACAGCCAAAGAAACGAGACCCAAGTCATGTGTCGTTAATTAAAACTTGCCATTTGCCATTTTCTATGAATACAATCATTGGGGTGAAATGGAGACAGGATACAGGAGCTTTGCATAGAGTGGAGATCTGACACTGGGAAGCCCAATCTTATTGGTTGTGGATTGGACAAGGAAGTGGTGAGCTTAGCTCTCATTGGACAGGGGAGTCGGCAGAGTTCATTGTTATTGGACACCCCTTCACAGCAGGTAAAAAGCCTCTTTATGGAAAATGTCTGATTGGCTAAATGATTTTAAACCCCCCCCAATGTGAAGAAGGGTTGTTGCTCATGCCACAAAGCTGCCCCTCGTGATGTGGGGGAGAGCGTGGCGGGCCGAGGCTGGGGTCATGCTGTTAAAACTGAAACAGAGACACGTGGTTAACTATGCAAGCCCCAAACCCTTTGGTACATTCAGTGCAAAATATATATTTATACACAGAACAGGACAGACATTCATGTACAGTTATATACAAAGATAGAGAGGGACACACATGACAGCTGACGCGGTCACACATACAGGTGCTTGCACTTCTCCTACATCATCATCGTCATCATCATCATCATCATCGTTATCACAGCCTTATTGGTTCTCTTTGTAGCCATGAACGATGACCCCTTGACCTTTGACCTGTTATCAGGACAGGTGGACACGAGAAGGTAACAATAACACGTCCATTGAAGCATGCTGCCATAGTGTTAATAACACCTGCCATAATAACACTGGAACTGCTTGTTATTACACGTCCTAACGAAGCCAGTTAACATAAAAGTCATAACAAACTCACGTATGTCACATGGTATCAGACAGCGTCTCCTCATCCCTTATTGCACAGTTATGACAGGGTTATGAAACATTATAGCAGCACCCCTCAGGTACAGTACAGTACAGTACAGTGCTCTCCACAGTGACACAACTTACGCCCCCCCGCCCCCGCCCCGCCCCCCCCCCCCCAAACCCCAGTCAAAATCCATAGTGATATCCTCATGCAAAAAGTAGTAAGGACAGTTTAGTGTTGCACTATTTCAGCATGCAAATATCGAGCTATAACACAACACCATCTAGAGGCTCCAGCTCAGAGCAGCTCACAGAGTTACTGAGAGGACCCTGCATGCAGTATTGAGCCAGGCTGGGTTAGGAAGGCTGCCCCACCGTGCAGCAGCGCAGTGGGGCCTCCAGAGCTACCCCAGCCCTGGTAGTCTGGTAGTCTAGCTCCATCACAACACCACTCTGTACAGTTAATTGTAATTGTGTGTGCACCCCATAGAAATGTGTGTGTGTGTGTGTGTGTGTGTGTGTGTGTGTGAGAGAGAGAGACAGTACTGTATGTTGTCTGTGTGCCTGTGTGTGTGTGTGTGTGTGTGTGTGTGTGTGTGTGTGTGTGTGTGTGTGTGTGAGACAAAGTGTGTCCGAGTGAAAGAGTCCTTTGGGTAGGGGTATGCACGAAAAGTCCAAACCAAGGTTGACACATGCTTTCTAGATATTATTACCAATATAACCATCTGCATGGCCTTTGGAAGCCCATACTATATAATGTGCTGCCCCCTGGTGTTTTATTTTTTTGCATTGTCACGCACCTAAAGCCATTCACATTGTTTTGTGACCCACTGAATAAACAAAACCGTCTTTCACCACAGCCCCGCCTTTAGCCGTGACCCCAGAGGAAACACACAGTCCTCTCTCACATCAAGGCACGAGTCCGGTCGGCCCCACACCTCTCCATGCCTCCGTACCTCTCAAGCAGCTGTCACATGTTTTTCACTCCACTTCCTGGTTCACTCATCCAGTGGTTTCCTGTTGGGCCCTGGAGGCTCCTCCCACAGGCCAACTGGAGGTGCAGGACAGGAGGTTCATACATTCAGTCTTGTGTTTGATACATTCATCAGTTAGTTCACTGGATGGGAGGCACCTACATCAGTGATAGTCTGAGGCCTTTTATTTGTGTGTGTGTGTGTGTGTGTGTGTGTGTGTGTGTGTGTGTGTGTGTGTGTGTGTGTGTGTGTGTGTGTGTGTGTGGTTGTGACCGTGTGTAGTGTCACACAGGTTGAGGGTACCATGTACAGTATTTAGGGTGTGGCAATGCCTTTGAGCTCTGATGTACCACTTCAGTCCCTTACGAAGAGATAACAGTCTTAACCATAAGGGTTTTGCCTGCCACCCCTGTGACGGTGACAAGTCCACAATGTGTACAGGATGCTATAGCTAATACTGTCAGAATAATACTATGTGTGTTTGTGTCTGTGAGTGTGTATTAAGAGTGTGTATACATATGTACACGTTGCCTTCAATAAAAATAGGCCAATACAGTGTGTGTGTGTGTGTGTGTGTGTGTTTCAAGCCAAGGCATAAGTCCATATGTATAGTAGCCTATACGTAGTCTGCAGCCCCATAGTAAAAATAACACAGTTCATAGGTCCAGAGAAGAGAGACGGTGGGGGTTGGGGTGGGGGCAGGGTGGGGGTTGGGTGGGGGCAGGGTGGGGGTTAGGGTGGGGGCAGGGTTGGGGTTGGGGGTCACTCCAGGTGGGGGGGGGGGGGGGTGTCTCTATTTGGCATAAGGGGGTCAGGAGGTGGGTCTCTGGGTTGGAAGTGCAGGTCGAGTACCGGTGGGGGGGGGGGGGTGGGGGGGGGGGGGCTGTGGAGATGCAGGGGAGGAGCTTCAGTACGGGGGGGTGGGGCTGTGGGGGAGGAGCTTCAGTACTGGGGACTGGAACTGTACTATAGGGGCCTGTCCCAAAACAACCCTTAGCCCCTACAGGCTAGACACTGTCCCAAAACGACCCCTAGCCCATAGACACTGTCCCAGACACTACTTAAAGAACGGGTACCAGTAAATCCATAGCCCCAATTTACCCTCTGATAGCTTGCCATCTGGTTCATACATATCATATTAAATCATTTCAGCTTCACACAAGTGTCTAAGGTGGGAGTAGGAGCTAGGGGTAGCGTCTAGGGAGTAGGGAGTAGGGGCTAGGGGTGCCGTCTAGGGAGTAGGGAGTAGGGAGTAGGGGCTAGGAGCAGCGTCTAGGGAGTAGGGAGTAGGGGCTAGGGGCAGCATCTAGGGAGTAGGAGCTAGGGGAAGCATCTAGGAAGTAGAGAGTAGGGGCTAGGGGTACCGTCTAGGGAGTAGGGAATATGCATAGCATCTAGGGAGTAGGGAGTAGAGGCTCGGGTGTGTTTCAGGACAGGGTCAGGGTGTTGTTAGAATGGGAGGAGCTAGCCAGAGGTCAAATTGGGATTCTCAAGTGGTGGACTCCAAAGGTCCCCAAAGTTTATTGCTCTTCCTTGATCAGTTTCCACAGAGGTTCATTTCATATCCACCGCTTACTGTCTGTCCCAACCTAGCGATGATGGAAATCCATTCCATTGTGTTCGTTCCCAATTCAACCCCTGGGTGGGTAGCCATTTTGGAGCAGTTACTCCAGGCCGGGGGAAGCCATTTTGGAGCAGTTACTCCAGGCCAAAGGTGCTGGTTTCCTCAACGGCGGTGAGCATCTTCTCATGCAGCATGGAGAAGGACGGGTATGGAGGGAGGTCCAGACGGTTGAAGCATGTATGAGCCCTGAGAGAGAGAGGGAGAGAGAGAGAGAGAGAGAGAGAGAGAAAGAGAGAGAGAGAGATTAATAAACTCATGAACACACCAGACATCAAAACCAGACATAACAAAAACATTAAAGAGACCAGTCAAAACAAGACTGTTAAAAAATAGTCACAGTCATCTTGACACACACACACACACTGAGGTAGACAGACAGACAGGTGTGTAGAGCTGTAGTGTACCTGGGTAAGGAGGTAATTTTGCCCCATTTCTCCACACAGAACCTCCGTGGTCCATTGCTGCCCCTCAGGGATGCAAAGCCCTCGTAGGGAATACTGGACGTGCCTGTCACAAACTACACACACACACACACACACACACACACACACACACACACACACACACACACACACACACACACACACACACACACACACACACACAGAGGGAGAGTCATGATTATTACATTCTCAAAACATGAATCCATATGAGGAGTCAGGAAAGTAGAGAGAGGGTGTACTACTGGAGGCAGCCAGTTTGGGGATGAGGAGCCTCAGCCTCTGCTCAATGTGTGTGTGTGTGTGTGTGTGTGTGTGTTCGTGGGTGTGTGTGAGTGTGTGTGCGCGTGTGCGTGTGTGCGTGCGTGTGCGTGCGTGTGTGTCTGTACCTGCAGCAGTCTCAGTCTCTGCTCGTTGTTGAACCTCTCCACCGCCGCCCAGAACCAGCGGATCACTATGTGGTTGTCATGGTAACCTGAGAGAGAGAGAGAGACAGAGATCAGCCTCCTGAATCTTGACTCTCATAATAGGGACATTAGAAAGGCTAATCATACTCATACAGTAGCTGGCTTAACGTAACGTTAACTGCCTAAGTGTGGCTCTATCTCTAGTAATGTACCCCCCCCCCCCCCCCCCCCCCAGACTCACCTCCTCTGTACTCTGTGTTGCTGCGCCAGTCTGCCAGGTCGATCTCAGCAGTGCCAGCAATAACCAGCTCCAGCTCCCGCGCATCAAACACGGACACCAGCCGCACATCCACCACCTGACACACACACACACACAAACACAAACGGAGAAAGAGAGAGAGACACAGAGACACACACACAGAGACACACAGAGACACACACACACACACACACACACACACACACACACACACACACACACACACACACAAACAGAGAAAGAGAGAGAGACACACATACACACACACAGAGAAAGAGAGGGACAGAGACAGAGACAGAGACACACACACACACACACACACACACACACACACACGCTACCATTAGCATGGTAAGACACTCAGAGGTGTACTCAGAGACACTCAGAGGTGTTACTCAAAAATCTCCCATTGACGTCAAAGCCCTTTTTCATAAAAACATACATTAGCCCCTATGTAAACCTTGTTACTCGTACATTAGCCCCTATGTAAACCTTGTTACTCGTACATTAGCCCCTATGTAAACCAAAGCATGGTGACTCGTACTGTACCTCATAGAAGCCCCGAACCAGGCTCTCTGTCTGCTGGGCCACGCCCCTCTCGATGCGCCACTTCACCATGCGCTCAATGTACTCCTTCTTGTTCTTCTCTGACACGGGAATACCTGCCCCGCCCGGCTTTAGTTCTCGCTCTGTGATCTACACACACACAGATATATTATAACACACACAGACACACAGACACACAGACACACAGACACACGTTACAATCTTATGACCTATTATTTTGTAACTTCTGAATTTGGACACGCCCCACTGGGCTATAGCTGTCTC